>NC_090190.1:31406387-31656387 GCF_024679245.1 Pseudorasbora parva | reverse complement strand
TGCTATGTTGAAGTATTCCCAAAGACTAAACCGCAGGGTTTTGCAGCCTATTGGTGCTACCTGATTCTGTGAAAGAATCATTGGCATTGATTTACTTCTAACATTTTCAGATTCTATTCATATTCAGTCTGAGGCAGCTGTAGAAACCAGCATCCATTGAAATATTGCAGAGCTCAGGATTGAGGTGTCAACACTAACATTGCACTAAACTGCCTGAGAAAAACATCTTTTGCATTATTATTGGTGTTTTATTGGCAGTCATTGACAAATGGTTGACAGTATTGTACATTTGGAAACCATTAAGAAACATTGAGGTAAATTATGGTGATAGTTTTTTGTTTTAACTGAGACAATTTGTGGATTTTCTTTTTTCTTTTTCTTTTTTCTTTTTTAAATCTTTTGATTTTTTTTTTTTTTACATAATTTTGAAACTAGTAAATATTCCTAATTTAAATGAGCATGCCAAAATCTGGCATAATGTAAAAGATCCCAGGTGGAAAAAAAGTTATTAAAAGTATTAAATGCATATAGTATATAACTTAACATTTTAATGCATTTAATTGTATGCATTTTTCACCTGGGATGTCAGACTACTACATGAAAGCTGATATAAGTCACCACAAATGATGTTTAAAATCAAATGTCTGAATGCACTTATCAAATTCCACATTTTCATGCACGAATACGTCAAATATTTGTCAAAAGGAGCTGTTTGGTTCATTTTATTTTCATTTTTTCAAAGGTTGAGCAGAAGAGCATTTTGTTGGTCCCTCTCCGTTACATCTTTTACAGGTTTCATTTCTTTAGATATTAATGAATGTATGAAGTGGCTAATGAATGGACTTTGACATTGCTATTTACAAAAAAGATTTTTTTTTTTTTTTTTTTTTTTGCTAAAATGTTTGCTTTTTACCTGTTACTGAATTTTGCCTTTTCATATTCTGTCTAGTGAATTTTTGTGGGGATACAAAAATATACCTAAGTACATAAATATACATATTACATGACAGGAAGGAGGTAACTTGGTTTATTTCTATTTGGATGTTTGCAAGAGGAACTTTTCATAACCTTGTGTTGCAGTTATGAGGTTTTTTTTTTTTTTTTTTTTTGATCAAGACAGAGTATTTTTGTATAGCAAAACTGTAGCATCTTCTCAGTGGCAGCTGTTTTTCCCCTACCCAAGAGATGTTCTTTATTGCTAAGCAGGGATATATGACATGTAGCTCAAAGCTTTAGTGTAGAAAGCTCAGTTTGCATGTTTCTTGAACTATTGAAGCAGCAGAGTGCAGGCAAAGGTTTTTTTTTTTTTTTTTTTTTTTTTTTTTTTTTGTCTAGCTAAAGTAGGAAACCTTGAGCCAGATCATAAATTTCTGCTGATGATGCTGTGCGGTTGAAAAAGAAATGTGTAAGATTATTAGTATATTTCCAAATGGACAAACTTTAATTCTTTATCCATCCTGCAGTGATGAGCTGTTTTTTTTCTTCTTCTTCTTCTTTGTTGCTGTTGTTTATGGTGAGGGTGTTTCTGAAAATAAAATGTATATGTTCTATAAATAAATGGGGGAGCAGATTTTGTGGGCACAGATGTTTACTTAATATTGGATTTCAGGATAAAAACTAAAGCAAACCAAAAGTGTGTATGTACATGTATGCTTCTCCAAGAAATATGCAGACATGCATGAATGCTGTCTTAATTGATTTATGCTTTGTCTGTATTGCTAATTTCATTCAAATAGCTTGAGGTTTTAGTTAAATAGAATAAGTGTGTAATCTCTCCCGGAATTCAATACATTCAAATCAGAGATAACTAGACAAGCTTTTTACTTTTTTAATCAATGTGAAAAACTAGGCGTTACCTGCATGTATTTCTTTAACATTACATATGCCATATATCGATTTAAGTACCTGCTGAGTGATGTATTTTTGTATTTTGCAGAGGCAGCTTCTAAATTATTAAACTTTCCTATTAAATTGACTGAAGCACCACAGTTTGAAAATATCTCTTTGTGAATATAAATGGTTTTAAGGTGGTTTATCTGAATTTTGTCACTTAAATGCATTCATGAATCTTATTAAATTATTTATATATATATATATATATATATATATATATATATATATATATATATATGTGTGTGCGTGTATATATATGTATATATATATATATATATATATATATATATATATATATATATATATATATACACACACACATACAACGACCTTTTTTGTCCATTTATTTCATTAAGACAGTAAAAGGGGATCCATTGCACAAATCGAATGACTAACATTAGTTCTATTAGTTTGCATTCATAATTAAAGCTGCCAGTTCGGGTTATTAAAAAAAAACTTCAGCGACCTCCAAAGCAGATTCATGACCTTCACGCAAATGCCCTTTAACACGAAAACCCCCTTCTTGCCTACGTGGGGATTGACAGATAAACAAACCAATAGCCATTCAGCTTGGGTTTTGCCGAGCTGAAAGTAGGAGGACTGCAGGGAGTCCGACTTGTTTTCACGAATCGGTTCTTTCGAACAGTTCATCTGAACAAAGCTAGCTAAGCAATGCTTTACGTCATGCGTCATCCCGCTTTTGAATTTTTTTTCTATTACTGGTATATTTTATTAACCATGGTGTTTTATTTTTAAGTATGTTGCCGCATATTCAATTTATTAAAACACATAATCGCTTACTTACAATCATAAAATTTTAACTCAGCCCACTTTGAGTTTATTTCTTACAAAAGCCCTCAAAGGAATGAAAAAGAAGAATGCAGTAAATCTATGTTTCAATAGAATATAATCAAAAGAAAAAATGATTTACAAACAGAACTATAGACCCGTTTGTGTTTGTTTTTTTACTATTATTATTACTATTTTTCCAGTTGTGCTTGTATTTCTTTTAAGCACCTGTTGTATATTTTAAGGCAAAGGTATAGATATTGCCATGCTGTTTGTACATGACTAGTTCTTTAATAATAAAAAATAATAATAATTAAAACTCGCTTATTACATGAACTATTCAGTACAAGTAGATCGGTTTTGTGAACAGATTCATTGAAAAGATCCGACTCTAAAAGAATGATTCAATCACAAATCGGACATCGCTTGAAACCTGAAACACGTGGTTCTGTAACCAGGAGAACCGTCCTCTGTGAAGCTCAACGTGAGTTGCCATTGATTCATTGTCATTGAGCTTCTTTTTAATTAAATATAGTGCTCTTTTAGGGATAATTCAGCTAGAAACACTTTTATTTGTCACATGTAAAAGGCTTCTATATTGCTGATAGATTTAGTGTCTGAAGAATAACAAAAAGCATGTGGCATTTAGCTTAGCTAATTTATCAATGGCTTATTGGTTGAAGTACGTTACGTTACTTGTGTTGCAGTTTAGGCTGTACGCTAACTTACGCTCGCTTATCGAAACGGCAGCAGCTACTATCGTTTAAATTAAATTTCGTTCAGTCATTTTCTTATACTAAAGACCTCCAATGGCTAATTGCAACCATAACGTACATGCATGCATTGTTTATCATCCACACATAAAAACTACTGATTTTAAACCCAAATGACTGAGTATAGCTCATCGAAAAAGAGTCTCAATCTCTATCTCATTTGTCCTGTCTCAGAATGGGCAGTGTGTTGGCTGCCAGCGCCCCCAGCCCGCCTGCACCAGGGCCAGGTGGATCAGGTTTGGTGTCAGTGCCACCAGGATTCGCGATGCCCTCCGTCTCACCCGTCTCTGTCCCTGGCAGTTCTTCAGCCGGGCACCAGGAGACCGAGCATCCCCTTCCAAATCCCGGTGGCTTTGAAGAGTGTCATCGCAAATGCAAAGGTAAACATAATTCATTACTTCACTCACTATTTATTCCCTGATAAACTATTAATCAGGGACTCATAACTTTTAACAAAGACATTTTAATTCAACATGTTTTCAAACAACTTTGCACAGATATTTAAATCTGAATTTGTTAATTGATATACAGGTGCTGGTCATAATTAGAATATCATCAAAAAGTTCATTCATTTCACTAATTCCACTCAGAAAGTAAAACTTGTATATTCATTCATTATACACAGACTGATATTTCAAATGTTTATTTCTTTTAATTTTGATGATTATAACTGAAAACTAAGGAAAATCCCAAATTCAGTATCTTGAATATTACTTAAGACCAAAACATAGAAAGGATTTTTAGAAATCTTGGCCAACTGAAAAGTATGAACATACATACAGTACTCAATACTTAGGCCCTGTCCACACGAAGCCAGAGCGAATACAATCTTTTTTTTCTCCTCGTTTCAAGAAATATCTGCATCTACACAAGAGCTATGAAAACGACTCAAAACGATGTAGTATGTTTGCCAGGCCAGTGTGTGGCACTGTAATTCTCCCACAGAAATACACTAAAAACGGAGAAGAAGAGTTATGGATAAAAGGGGTAAAGCAATGGTTGGAAGTGAGGTTAAATAATGGTTAAATATATTTGCTACTTAACAGATGTGTTTTATTAATGCCTACACCTACCCCGACCCTAAACATACCCTTACAATAATGCAGATACAATAATTAAATGGCGTGATATTGATGTGCGCATGCCCAGTGCCTGTAGTTGTATCCCTTAACTTTCACCGTGCTGGACGTAGTGTGATGACATCGCCGTTTTGAAAAATATACGGATTGGCTGTACACATAAAAACGTAAGATTGTCGTTTTCAGATTTATCCACTTTGGGACCCGGTTTCCAAAAATATCGGATTCAGGCTTCCAAAACTCTGGATCCGTGTGGACGAAACGCTGATATGGTACAAAATTTATACGTATAACGTTACAGCTAAATGCGTCTCCGTGTGGACCTTTAGTTGGTGCTCCTTTTGCCAAAAAAAAAATCTAAATATTGAGAAAATCGCCTTTAAAGTTGTCCCAAGTGAAGTCCTTAGTAATGCATATTACTACTAATATTTTTTTATATATATATTTACGGTAGGATATCTTCATGGAACAGGATCTTTACTTAATATCCTATGTATTTTTGGCTTAAAAGAAAAATCTATCATTTTGACCCAAACAAGGTATTCTTGCGTTGGGATATTTTTTTGGAAAGAAATTAATACTTTCGTGCATTTTAGAATAATTTTTGAAGGATCATGTGACACTGAAGACTGGAGAAATGATGCTGTCATCTAAACCATTATTTTAAATTGTAAATTTCAAAATATTACTGTTTTTACTTTATTTTTGATCAATTAAATGCAGCCTTGGTGAGCATAAGAGACTTACACTCACCTAAAGGGTTATTAGGAACACCTGTTCAATTTCTCATTAATGCAATTATCTAATCAACCAATCACATGGCAGTTGCTTCAATGCATTTAGGGGTGTGTTCCTGGTCAAGACAATCTCCTGAACTCCAAACTGAATGTCAGAATGGGAAAGAAAGGTGATTTCACAATCTGCTCAGTTACTGTGATTTTCACGCACAACCATTTCTAGCGTTTGCAAAGAATGCTGTGAAAAGGGAAAAACATCCAGTATGCGGCTGTCCTGTGGGCGAAAATGCCTTGTTGATGCTAGAGGTCAGAGGAGAATGGGCCAACTGATTCAAGCTGATAGAAGAGCAACTTTGACTGAAATAACCACTCATTACAACCGAGGTATGCAGCAAAGCATTTGTGAAGCCACAACACACACAACCTTGAGGCGGATGGGCTACAACAGCAGAAGATCCCACTGGGAACCATCTCCAGTATAAATAGGAAAAAGAGGCTACAATTTGCACAAGCTCAACAAAATTGGACAGTTGAAGACTGGATAAATGTTGCCTGGTCTGATGAGTATCGATTTCTGTTGAGACATTCAGATGGTAGAGTCAGAATTTGGCGTAAACAGAATGAGAACATGGATCCATCATGCCTTGTTACCACGGTGCAGGCTGGTGGTGGTGGTGTAATGGTGTGGGGGATGTTTTCTTGGCACACTTTAGGTGTACACCACCATGTACCCTTCCTCTGGCTACTTCCAGCAGGATAATGCACCATGTCACAAAGCTTGAATCATTTCAAATTGGTTACTTGAACATGACAATGAGTTCACTGTACTAAAATGGCCTCCACAGTCACCAGATCTCAACCCAATAGATCTTTGGGATGTGGTGGAACGGGAGTTTCGTGTCCTGGATGTGCATCCCACAAATCTCCATCATGCAAGATGCTATCCTATCAATATGGGCCAACATTTCTAAAGAATTATTTCAGCACCTTGTTGAATCAATGTCACATAGAATTAAGGCAGTTCTGAAGGCAAAAGGGGGTCAAATAAAGTATTAGTATGGTGTTCCTAATAATCCTTTATGTGAGTGTATTTTAAAAGGTTAAAATATTACAGACTTTAAATATTACCGGTTTAAATGATAGTTTGTATCCTGCTTCCTTAGTTTAAAACTTATTCAAATTCAGGTATTTAATTTGAATTTAAAGGGATACTTCACCGCTTTTTCATATTAAACTATGTTATTCCCTTAACTAAAACGAGTTGATACATCGCTCTCTCGTCTCAGTGCGTGCACTTAATCGATCTGACGTGCGGTGATGATCTGATAGCATTTAGCCCACTAAGCCCAGTTCATTCACTATGGTACCAAACAGAGATCAAGTTAGAAGCGACCAAACACCTCCACGTTTCTATTTAAATAAAGTTACACGAATAGTTGAACGATCAAGTATGGTGACATCAAATAAAACGTGGCACTTTTCTAAGCGGATTTAAAAGGAGAACTATAATGTATGGCGGAATAGCACTTCTGAGAGTACTTCGACTCGGCGCAGTAAATAATTCCCGGCTGAAAAATCTTCCCTCACATCTCCCCCTCCCTCTCTCATTTCTGGGGAGCATGTTTCAGCCGGGACTTTTAAGTGCAATTTAAGTGCACGCACTGAGACGAGAGAGGTATGTATCAACTCGTCTTAATTAAGGGAATAGCATAGTTTAATATGAAAAAGCGGTATCCCTTTAAAAGCCCTTCTCAAGTCAGTTGTACCCTTGAACCTGACACTGCTTTAAATTTTGGTGATTACAAATTATGAATGTAAATACATTCATGTTTTTTTCACTAATGCCTGTTTGTCCCTCAGAGGTTTTTCCAATGCAGATGGAGGGCGTTCGGCTAACAGTGAACAAGGGCTTGAGCAACCACTTCCAGGTTAGTCCAGTGTGTTCACTGGTGGAGCTGAACATTTCCAGAGCCATATTGTTAAAGAACATCTTTCCTGGTTGTAGCCATCAACACCTGTTTTATTTCCTAGGTGAACCACACATTGATGTTAAGCACTCAAGGAGATTCCAGCTATAGATTTGGAGCTACTTATGTGGGGACCAAACAAACAGGACCAGCAGAGGTACATATTTTGCATGCAATATAAATAAATATACAAATGTAAAAATATTTTCAGAACAAACGTCTTTTTGATTTGAAAAATGAATTAGTCCTGTTTACCTTCATTTGTTTTTGTCAGGCCTTTCCCATCATGGTTGGTGACATGGACAACACAGGGAGCTTAAATGCACAGATCATTCATCAGATCACAGACCGAGTGCGCTCTAAATTTGCCTTCCAGGTGTGTATTTGTGGAAAGATCCTGTCCCCCAGTTTTACAGACAAGGGCTGCTTCCGAAATCGCATACTTCCGTAGTACAGACATGGCCATAATTATTGACACCCCTGATAAATATAATCAAAAAAGGCTGTTAAATGAATTCTGCGTCGTTTATCCTTTTGATCTTTCATTCAAAGAATTTGCCAAATTCTAACCTTTCATTAAAGTGAAAGAACTGAAAGTGAAGATTAAATAAATGTTTATCCCAAAAACACGTTGGCCAAAATTATTGGCACCGTTTTATTAAATACTTTTTGAAACCTCCTTTTGCCAAGATAACAGCTCTGAGTTTACTTCTATAATGCCTGATGAGTTTGAAGAACACCGGACAGAAGGTTAGAGACTATTCCTCCATACAGAATCTCTCCAGATCCTTCAGATTCCCAGATCCAGGTTGGCGCTTCCTCTCTTCAGTTCATCACTTATTTTCTATAGCGTTCAGGTCAGGGGACTGGGACGACTATGGAAGAAGCTTCATTTTGTGCTCAGTGACACATTTGTGTGTTGATTTTGGTTTTGGAACATTGTCCTAATGGAAGATCCAACCACGGTCCATTATAAGATTTCTAGCAGATGCCGTCAGGTTTAGATTTTTTATCTGCTGTTACAGTGCCTTGCGAAAGTATTTGGCCCCCTTGAACTTTGCGACCTTTTGCCACCTTTCAGGCTTCAAACATAAGGATATGAAGCTGTAATTTTTTCGTGAAGAATCAACAACAAGTGGGACACAATCATGAAGTGGAACAAAATTTATTGGATATTTCAAACTTTTTTAACAAATCAAAAACTGAAAAATTGGGTGTGCACAATTATTCGGCCCCTTTACTTTCAGTGCAGTAAACTCTCTCCAGAAGTTCAGTGAGGATCTCTGAATGATCCAATGCTGACCTAAATGACTAATGATGATGAATAGAATCCACCTGTGTGTAATCAAGTCTCCGTATAAATGCCCCTGCACTGTGATAGTCTCAGAGGTCAGTTTAAAGCGCAGAGAGCATCATGAAGAACAAGGAACACACCAGGGAGGTCCGAGATACTGTTGTGGAGAAGTTTAAAGCCGGATTTGGATACAAAAAGATTTCCCAAGCTTTAAACATCCCAAGGAGCACTGTGCAAGCGATAATATTGAAATGGAAGGAGTATCAGACCACTGCAAATCTACCAAGACCTGGCCGTCCCTCTAAACTTTTAGCTCATACAAGGAGAAGACTGATCAGAGATGCAGCCAAGAGGCCCATGATCACTCTGGATGAACTGCAGAGATCTACAGCTGAGGTGGGAGACTCTGTCCAAAGGACAACAATCAGTTGTCCTTTGGACATTTCTTAAAGATATCCATAAAAAGTGTTGTTTAAAGTTTGCTACAAGCCACCTGGGAGACACACAAAACATGTGGAAGAAGGTGCTCTGGTCAGATGAAACCAAAATTGAACTTTTTGGCAACAATGCAAAACTTTATGTTTGGCGTAAAAGCAACACAGCTCATCACCCTGAACACACCATCCCCACTGTCAAACATGGTTGTGGCAGCATCATGGTTTGGGCCTGCTTTTCTTCAGCAGGGATAGGGAAGATGGTTAAAATTGATGGGAAGATGGATGGAGCCAAATACAGGACCATTCTGGAAGAAAACCTGATGGAGTCTGCAAAAGACCTGAGACTGGGACGGAGATTTGTCTTCCAACAAGACAATGATCCAAAACAAAAAGCAAAATCTACAATGGAATGGTTCAAAAATAAACATATCCAGGTGTTAGAATGGCCGAGTCAAAGTCCAGACCTGAATCTAATCGAGAATCTGTGGAAAGAACTGAAAACTGCTGTTCACAAACATTCTCCATCCAACCTCACTGAGATCGAGCTGTTCTGCAAGGAGGAATGGACAAAAATTTCAGTCTCTCGATGTGCAAAACTGATAGAGACATACCCCAAGCGACTTACAGCTGTAATCGCAGCAAAAGGTGACGCTACAAAGTATTAACTTAAGGGGGCCGAATAATTTTACACGCCCAATTTTTCAGTTTTTGATTTGTTAAAAAAGTTTGAAATATCCAATAAATTTCGTTCCACTTCATGATTGTGTCCTACTTGTTGTGGATTCTTCAGAAAAAATTACAGTTTCATATCATTGTTTGAAGCCTGAAATGTGGCAAAAGGTCGCAAAGTTCAAGGGGGCCGAATACTTTCGCAAGGCACTGTATTTACTAGAATCCGTGATGCCATGTATCTGAACAAGATGTCCAGGACCTCCAGCAAAAAAAAAAAGATCCAGCATTATATTTAACTGTGGGCAAGGGGTACTTTTTATCCCTGAAACACATCTGTTGGGTTTTCTGCCAAAAAGCTCTTTTTTTTAAGTTTAATCTGACTACAGAACCAAGTCCCTTTTGAAGTTCCGGTGACATTATTTGTCACAGACCCAAGAATGAATGGCCAAATCATGTGGATTATTCAGGAATGGTGTGCTAGGTCTTTTCTAAGGGATCGGGGGTACGATGTTCACCCCAGGAGTGTAAAAGTGTCCTTGACTTTACATTGCACAAAACTTTGACCCCTCATAGCTCCGAGCAAGGATTTCGTAGACAGTGGTAAATTGCATAGGGATTTTGTATTGACCACAGCTCTGGTTAACAGTGTCAAAGACACTGTGAGAAAACTCGTAACTAAGAACTTTTACTGCCATTAAGGAGAACTCTTAGAGGTAAGATAAAATGTTTTGTGAATACAGCCCCAGATGTGCAGCAAAAGATTGTTGAGCTTCACAAAATAGAAAGTGACTGTAGGAAAATAGCTAAAGCATTGAAAATTCCCATTTTCACCATTAAGGCAATAATTAAGAAATTCCAATCAACTAAATATGTCATGAATCCATCTGGAAGAGGACATGTGTCTATATCATCCTAATGTATGGCGAGGTGGAGACTTTGAGTGGACAAAGACTCTCCAAGATCACAGATGGAGAATCACAGAGATTCCCAGTCTTGGGGTCAGAAAGCCTTTAAAAATATCGAACAACCCCTTTAAATCACCACTACTTGTTTAGTAGGATTTTAAGAAAAACGTCCTCGCTCATCCAGAAACAAACTCCAGCGTATTCAGTTGTCAGACACGACTGGAACTTTAAAGGGGTGGTTCCGTGTTTTTTTTTTTTAGGCTTGGTTGTGTTTATGGTGCGCAGTATAACATGTCTTAATACTTCTTTCTTTTTTTATGCCGTATTTTTCTTATATTTTACCTTTATTCCACACCGCTGTCTCCCCTGTCCTTTGAACGGCTTGTTTGCTTCTTGCTTCCATGAAGCCCATCCCTCCGAAAAACGCAATGGTCTTAGATTGGTTAGATGGCCAAATGTAGTTTTCTGTATTTTTATTGGCTGAAATGCCAAGCACAGTTTTGCCAGAAACGCCACGCCCCTTCCATTACGGGCAGAAGTCACATCTGGTGTTTATGTTAATAGCAAGGGTTTATGATGTCACCAACCCAAGAAGAAGCTCATTGTAGTCCAAACCGGCCGTTTTTGTAAGTAATAAACTGCCGTAACTTTAAAAGACAATATCTCCGTTTGCATGGCACTTTCAGCACTGTAACTTTGCAGAAACTGTTTATGCTCAAGCAGCAACATTACACACTAACTAAAGTTAAAAAAGTGAAATCACATGCAACCACCCCTTTAAGCTAAGAGTAAGGGCGGGGTTGATCTCGTTGGATGATGTCAACACTCTTACTAACTATGACCACAGTGATTGGCTGAGTCTTTGTCCGTGATTAAATTTTTTTGGTAAATATTTAGTTGAATGAGGCTTCATGTTGCTATATTCAAATGTTTAAAATAAGAATATTGGCATATTCAAATAAAGATTTTAAAAAGTAGACTAAGTGTCACTAATTAAACAAGTATACGTTCAGCTAATTGTCAGACTCTAACGTGTGCATCTCGTGAGATTGGAGAATTTAAGCGAAAATGATTTGATTTTGAAATGTTTAGTGATTTGTTCTTAGTGACTTATGAGTCCTCTTGACTACTCCTAGCGTTTCATGGGTTTAAGAGCTAGTTTTAGCGCTAAAATGCTTTGTGAAATATTCTTAGAGCAAAAATGTAGGAGTCCTAAAATTAGGACTGGCACACCCATTATTTAATTTATTTACAGTTTACATCTAACCTAACTTCTCCTACATCGGGAAGTTAGGAGCTACTTTTAGCCTTAAGATTTTGTGAATACGGCCCCAAAACTATACTCTGTGGGTTTTACTCATTCTTATGGATGGTTAAGTGAATTTGGTCTCTGTGTTTCCTCATATTCATACTCCTAAAAGACTAGATAACATAGCTGAACAATTTCATGTGCAAAGTCACCCTGGTGTGCTAAAAAATATAAATATTAATTGGAATATTCTTTATAGATATTTTACACACAAACAATTTCAGGGGTGCCAATAATTATGGCTGACGTGTTTTGGTGAAACATTTATTTCCTTGTGGGATTTACCCCCCACTTTAAATTGATTTACTTCAATGAAAGGTTTGAATTGTCTTTTTATTTTTTTATTGAAAAAACGAAAGCATAAACAAATGCAAATTTATTTTTACTGTCATCTTTGATCATATTTACTAGGGGTGCCAATAATTCTGGCCATGACTGTAGTTGGCGAAAAACAGTATGTGTCAAAAGAAGTATATCCGAATTAAAGTACTCATTACAGTAGGCAAAAAGTACCTGGATAACCTACTTCTGAGGTGACGAGATTCTGAAGTGTGCAAACGAAGGACACTTTACTATCCTTTGAGACCACGGGAGAGGTTTTGTGAATAGTTGTGAAGTGACACCACTGATGCTGGTATAGGTCATGTGATGATGAGAGCATAGAAAATATAGTACATCCGAATTATATTTATACTACACACATTTTTTTTTAGCACCATGAAGTAATCACATATTTAAGATAAGTACCTACTCGAGAGTATGCCATTTCAGGCACAGCCCTGGCCTAATCTAAGCCCTGTCTGTGAAACCAGCCCCATATGGGTTTATTTTGTATTAATTATGATAAAATATAAAAGTATTGCTGGACGTACTTGTGTCAATCAGACGCAGCAGCAGAAGTTTGTGAACTGGCAAGGAGATGCTGAATTCAAAGGGGAAGATTTCACTGCTGCTGTGACCTTCGGCAACCCAGATGTGTTGGTGGGGTCTGGTAATTGTTTTCTTTTTCATCCATGTTTTCTGCAAGCAGTTTGAGTTTATTTTAGAAGCTGTATTTGTTTCGAGCCACGTCTTGTCCTTTCTTTAGTTAACTTGTTTCCTAATCGGTTCTCTTGTCCCTCTCCTCCCTCGCATCTCCCTCAGGAATTGTGGTAGCTCATTATCTCCAGTCTGTCACTTCGTCGCTGGCATTAGGAGGAGAGTTGGTGTACCACCGCCGACCAGGAGAGGAGGGCACAGTTGTGTCTCTGGCAGGCAGATATACAGGTAAACGCATATAAAGATAGAGTAGTAGTTGCGAGTATCAAATTTTAATGCATCTTTTATCAAGGTATGTTGAATTACATTAATGTTCTATTAATGTGCTCCTATTATGCTTTTTCAGATATTACATTTCATGTAGTTATATAGCTGTTTAGGAATGTAAAAGGTCAGCAAATTTTTTAAGGATCGAAGTGTATGATAAATGATGTCTCCCAAAAGAAGGAACCGATTCTGAACTGCCAGAAACAAGTCGTCAGTAATCCCAGTCTTAATTCCTGCCCGAATGTATGTAGGCTTGTAAGAAATGAGCTTAAAGCCAGCCTGTGGTCTCCATTGGCTGCTTGTGAAGAACATCAACTTTGACTTGACCTCAAACAATGTAGTTTCAGCTGAGTCTTGGAAGAGTTTGGTTTGGGTTTTTCTAAATGTCGAGAAGCCGCTGTTTTCTGTGCACCGAAAGCAACTTCCAAAGGATGAGGACTCTGTAATTGCTTCTGTAAAACCGACGCCATCATTAGTGTTCGTATCACAACAGGCTGGGCCATCTGACCAATAAGAGCAGAGTAGAAGGGGTTTACAGAGGCTGAATCCTTTATCAAACCATTTTCTGTGAGAAAAGAGGTGATGCTGTAGTGTATATTATGAGAAAATTAGTGTTTTTGACTTTAGATGTAAACCTGTTGCAGGAGACCTCCAAAACAAAATTAGGAACCTTTAAAATAGTATAATAGGGGCACTTTATTTAAAAGTTTAATATATATCCATGTGACTCCAGTGGTTCAAACGGCAGCTAATATTGTGCCAGTGCCGCAATATTATTATATTTTTATATATATATAAAATTTCAAATAAAAATACCTTTTAAAAGGGTTTGTTCACCCAAAAATTAAATATTGTCATTAATTACTCACCCTCATGTCGTTACCCCCATCCCATTCATCTTTGGAACACAAATTAAGATATTTTTGATGAAATCGTGGCCAATACTGAGCCGTCCTTCGAATGAGATGTTAAACCGAGGTCCTCACTCTCTGTGGTCATTAGGGTTGTGCCGATAGACGATAGTATCGTGTATCGACGATAGGCAGAGAGATCGCCGAAAGCTGAAGCTGTTGGCGATTTCAAGGCGATATTTGGCTCGTTCCCCATGAATATAATAAATAAATAAAAATTATTATTAAATGAAAATATTATGATCATAGTTATTATTATTATTATTATTATTATCATCATCATTACATTAATTGTACTTATTCTGCTTAGCCTTACTATTCACATCAACATCAAAGCGTGTGGTGTTGCCCTCACAGGCTACGTGCCGCATATATACTGCGAGTGCAACACCACACGCTTTTAAAATGTAAAAATGAGTTACTCTTCAGTGAAAAAAATGTTTTTTTAAAGACGAAAAAACTACATAGTTTCAGAATTTAATTGCAAGGTGATCAACCTAGCCCTATATTCACAAATTCACATAAGCCACGGCGAAAACGGCATCATCATCATCATCAGGCTAAAGCATTTTTTTTTTCATAAATGTACATTTATTTTATACTTATAATAATACAATAACAAATTGCTATATTATAGGCTATAGCCTATACATTTGAACAGAGCAATCAGTCAAAAAGTAAAAGCAGCTTTATTTCAAACGACTTAACGACGGAACAACAATGAACAAAAAATATTGCACTGGCCGTTAAGCTAAGATTTCTTGTTAAAGTGCAGTGAAATACTTAAATGTCAGCAGACAATGTATTTTCTAATAATGTGTTTTAGCCCTTGCCCGCTGTATGGGCTACAGAAATAAATAGTCCATTAAAATAGACAGGCTGCGACACCAGGTTGACGGTAGCCTAAAAATAATAAATAACGAAATAGGCTTTAATAAATAAAAAAACACAATGAAAGAACTCAAATAAAACGGCAAAACAATTAAATCACCTCAAATGTATAGGCTACTCGAATGAACTTATTGCTAAAACAAACACAAGGCCAGAAACAATTAAGACAACAATTATTGTTATGCAATTCAGGTATCTATTCCCAAAAATGTTTTGTATAAAGAAAACCAGCTGGTTTGAGAAGGTTGCGGTGGGGAGTATGTTGCCCGCTGCACTGAACACGCGTTCCGATGGAGCCCGTTTCACACACACTCCGTCTGCAGTGCGTGTGCGGTGCGTATTTTTTTCCGTACCCATGTTAACGGATGACAGCTGTCACACAGCACGCGGGTGCTGTCCGTCAGTCCGTTCCAGGAGCGGTGCGTCTGCAGCAGTGCACGGATCGTTTTCGTACCGAGGCTATTTTTTGCAGCGCTGCGCTGCGTTGCTGCATTAAAACGACAGAACATTGTTCGCATTAAAATAAACAGGTAGGCTATTGACACGAAAATCTAGTAATTTAACCACAGATGCGTATAACTTAAAATATAGGCCTACTCTTGTTTCAAAGTCAACACATGGCTTTTTTTCTCAAGTTAAGCAAGGAAACGAGACTGCAGGATTTCCTTTTAAAAGGTTTAAAAACGAAAGAAAAGACGAGAGTCGGCTGTTTTTGAATAGCCTATTGTAAGTTTCTAATTTAAAATGTTTGTGATTTAGGCTATAACCTATGTTTAAATGTTTTGCCACTTGTGTGAGCTAAATCTAAATATGAATAAATTAATTGAATAAAATGCTGTTTATGTAGGCTGACGAGCCATGTTCAGTAAAAACTTTTGGATTTTAAATAAAAAATAATGAATAAATGCTGTGTTTGTGGTATGCAACAGCGGACCAGTTGCACACGGATTGCTTCACGGATGAACCTAACTAATACAAACACAACACATCTGGTTAACTAGAAGAGCATCATTTCGTTTGTTCAATAAGAGGCGATCTGGCGCTCGTTGCCGCTGTTTTCAGTGCTGCAGATTTCTCTCGTGGCTCGTGCATGTGCAGAGCACTTTAATCTAACTTTTGTATTCGTTCCGGTAAAATCACGAAACAAAATGCACAAAAACTGTCCCTGCTCTTCATGTACAATCAATGATGATATTCGGTTTTAATGAGAAAAAAATACGAGGATTTAAAGTGTGCAAATCTATGCCTTTATTCACGTGAAAAATCTGGACACTAACGCTATATTGTGTTTAGATGCATCCCCTTATAATACGCCATAAAGTGTGTATCATATGCACACAAAAAACTGCGTAGCCTACCATTTGTAAGCCAAAGCTCATTTTGACGTATACATTCCACGAGATTGCACACTCGTACTATACGCATTTTCGTGAGACTGTCCCACCCACTTTTTAAAACAAAGTTATGCCACTGAATGCTCCGCCCCGACGCGATAAGATCGCGTATCGGCGATCTCACAGGCTGACGATATGACGATTGGAAAATTAGGCATATCGCCCAACACTAGTGGTCATTACAAATCCCAGTCAAATTTGCCCATTCGCCTCTGTCCTCCTAATCATGCCCATTTACTGATTCGGTGTGCGGTGGGCGTTCTGGCGTAATATGGCTGCCGTCGCATCATCCAGGTGGATGCTGCACATTGGTGGTGGTTGAGGAGATTCCCCCTTCTATATGTAAAGCGCTTTGAGTGTCTAGAAAAGTGCTATATAAATGTAACAAATTATTATTATTATTCTGACGTAGAACACGGAATCGCTGGACTGTGTTTACAACGTGAACGGCATAGAAGACTGACATGGAATAGAAGAAATTGTCATTAAATTGGGGGGGTTTTTCCCACACAAAATGTATTCTTGTTCACTCCATAACTATAACGTTTGAACCACTGGAGTCACATGGTCAATTTGATGTCTTAACTACCTTTCTCGTAGCCTGACAAGCCAGACCCACATCAAGATGTTTGGTCTGGAAACTCACCATAGACAGGGCTCAATCCGAGGGGCGGGATAAACGGTTGTCTTTCAAACTCCCTCTGCATGCGATAGGATATCGCTACACCAACCAGAGCAACGAAGTTGAAACAGAGCTTGTTGATAGATTAAACATTCACCGTATCCGGTCGGCTAAACTCCGAACACATCTTCCCTTTTTAAGAATGACTTCAGTGCCGTTCTTTGTTCTTTTCTCAGAGAAAAGGTTAACTCCAAGTCTTCCAGAATCGCAGTCAAAGGTTTACTAGAAGCACGCAAACGCAACTCGGCCGTCATTATTATGGCCCCACCCACCGACTCTATACACAATGTAATTGGTCCGGCAAGAGTTAGGGGTAGGGCTGCACGTTTTCAAGTTTTTCATTAACCGTTTACCGAGGCCCTTAGTGGTTAATACTCGGTTAACCATAGTGTGCGTCAGGGTTATTTTTATCTTATTAATTTGACGACCACCATCTCCGTAGTGAACGCGCCTATAGAGAGAAATGCACATCATGGATTACATAATCAGAGAGTAGCCTATTTCTTTTCGTTTTAAATTGTTAAAAGACATTTCAAGATCTATTTCATGTCTGCGAGGCGTACGCTGAGTTTCGTTAAATTAGGATGAGATGCGCTCCAGTTCACGAGCGATGCGAGTGGCCGCGAGGGCGCCTGCACGATTAGAGCATGTAACGTTAGTAAAATATGCAGCCGAGAACGATTCACACAGACTCAGCGTTTGACTCGCTGTTGACTCTAGTTTGACTGAGCCTCTCCCGGCAGAGAGTTCAAGCATCTGTGGACTCGTCCCTTCAGCTCTGGCCATCTTGCTTTCAGTCCGCGATCAGCTTTTTTGTTTTCTTCATTACAGTTAAAGTAACGTCTGCTTTTCTCTAGTCCCTCACAAGTTTCTCACTTCAAACTTTCTTTCTTCTAATCCGTTATACACAGCGCGCGCGGCTCGCGCTCTGCTTCTGCCCTAATGCGACTTTTAGTCCAGTGCGACGTGTGTTATTTTCCTCTTCATGACGCATATTTTGACTGATGCGACTTATACTCCGGAGCGACTTATAGCCTGAAAAATGCGGTAAGCACTGCATTGCAATACTTGCATTTTGCCCCGTCACTCTCATTTTTAAAGTGCTCCCACGCTTTCTTTGCCCGCTTCATTGCCCGCTTGGAAAGCTGGTCATGACTTCTTCTTGTGGATATTACAAATGTCTGGGAGCGCTCTGGCGGTCTCTAGGGGTGCAAAAATATATTACAACTAAATTCAAGGCACGTCATTGACGCCACTTAACCGAGCAAAATGTTTCACTCGGTTACGCAATTTTTAACGGTTAATCGGTCAATCGGTTAACCATGGACACCCCTAGTTAGGGGAATACAGCTCAGAAGGGTATTGAGAGATACTGGACGACACTTGCGGGCAGATTAAATTTGCTGCTGCTAGGGTGCGTCTAGATTTCTTGGCTACCTTTCTGGATCTTGAAAGTGTTAATAATATTGCAGCATATCAGGGGTCAGAAAGCTCTCCGATTTCATCAAATATCTTCATTTGTGTTCTGAAGATGAATGATGGTCTTACGGGTTTGGAATGACATGAGGGTGATTATTTAATGATAGGATTTTCATTTTTGGGTGAACTAATCGATTCAAATTAAAATAGACTACAACAATACATAGAAAAAAATCTATAATGTAAATTATGTTTCAGAATTCAGACAAATTCAAGTGCAAAAGCGCACAAATATTAGCCTGGCTCCACCCTCCTACATACTTTCACTCAATTTTCCTTCAATACTCCGTCTGGGATTGCGGTATATTTTGCGATCTGGTTTTCTCCAGTCAAACCGGTCCAATCAGCGAACAGAGGGAGTGGCTGAGAACGATGACGCTGATGTTGTGAGCTAGTTTGAGATGACATGCATCACAAACAAACGTTAACGATTGGTTATAAAGAGTGGCTCTGGGCAGATCCAATAGTTTTAAACTTCAACAGAGTAAGGAAGGAATTGACACTTCAAGGAAGTCAATGCTTGTCAATGGAGAGTGGCCAGACTCAATGTTCAAATTAAATTTACAAGAGTCTTGTGGGACCAGGCTACACAACTATAAAGTCACTTTCAGACAAGATCAAGAAATCTTTTCTGGACTGACAGTTTTTTAACCCAGATTTAAAAAGTTAAAATGTTGTTCAATAAACTCCACAGTAAATTAAAACATTCTAAATGGCTATTTTAAAACAGGCAGCAACTTTATAGCCACATTGACACTAGGAGGAGCTGGAGCTCACGGGTCATATTACCACAAAGCCAATGATCAGGTAAATGTTCTTCAGCAGATTCATGGCTTTATTCATTAATTTAAGCTGTTTTATTCCTTTATAATAACATTTTTGTTGTTGTTTTTTTTGGATTTAGTTGCAGGTTGGCGTGGAGTTTGAAGCAAGCAGCCGTATGCAGGACACTAGTGTATCATTTGGGTACCAGCTAGACGTCCCCAAAGCCAACCTGCTCTTTAAAGGTTGGTACACATACATTTTCACATACAGATAGCAATCATTAAAATGTCGTCTTTGTAAAGTTATGAAGAATTCAACAATTGCCTTTGTTGCAATTTTTCATAAATGTATCAACGGGGAAGGGAGCTCAGAAAGCTATACTGTCATTCCGTGTCAACTCAACCAGAGATATTTGATTTTGTGTTTTTTTTTTTTTTGTAGAAATACATGATGAAAGACAAAAAATTTAAATGTCACACACATGTATATTTACTGAGTAATTCACTGTTTTGTAGAAGAGGGTCAAAATGACAATATACACCTTAGATTTGGAGCCAAATTAGAGGGGTATAAAATGACTTTAGAAAGATGGCAGCATCATTATTTTATTTTTACACAGAGGTTGGTAGGTATATTAGTAAAATCTGTTGACCGTAGCCATCTTTGTAGCATTATTTGCCAACAATGAAAAAAAATCCCACAAATGGGAAAGAGTACTTGTTGTCTTGTGTTGTTTTTTTGTTTTGTTTCTTTGCCTCAAGTTTGCAAGCAAGTGTTAAAGATACCTTAATATCCTTTTAGATACTGGTTCTTTTTTTGGTTCATTTTTCTTTTCATTTTAAGGGCCCTCTGGTTCAGTCCCAGAGATATTGAGATCTTAATGTTTTCAACATTTTCAACAGTCAAAAACCAAATGTGGTTCACTTTGCATATAGCTGATACTTTTTTTTTTCTTTAAGAGGGCAATGCCTGAAGTACAAATAATGTTGAAATTTGACACATACTAGGTCAATCTAATATATAATACCATATTTTCCGGACTATATGTCGCTCCGGAGTTTGTCGCATCAGTCAAAAAATTCGTCATGAAGAGGGAAAAACATAGTCGCACCGGACTATGAGTCGCATTAGGGCAGAAGCACGCGCGCCCGCTCGCTGTGCATAATCGAGCTGCAGAAAAAAATTAGAAGTGAGTGAGAAACTTTTGAGGGACTGGCGAAAAGCAGAGGTTACTTTAACTGTAATGAAGAAAACAAAGAAAGCTAACCGCGGACTGAAAGTAAGATGGCCAGAGCTGAAGGAATAAGTCCACAGATGGGTGCTTGAACAACACACTGGCGGAAGAGCCTCAGCTGCGCAAGACAAACGCTGTGTGAATCGTTCGCGGCTGAATATTTTACTACCTGCAGTTTGTAATTTGCAGAATAGGATTTTCTTTATGGGGGGCATTTTGTTTGTGTTCAGTCTTTCTCAGTAGTTGTCTTTAAGTTAATACTTCAGTTAACAGTTTTTTCTGTTTTTAATTAATTTTTCAGTGGTAGGCTACAGGAGCAGCATAGAGCGTCCTCTCGCAGCTATTTATTTGTATGATACAGCTGCAAATAAGTATTTGAACACCTGCGAAAATCAATGTTAATATTTGGTGCAGTAGCCTTTGTTTGCAAATTACAGATGTCAAACGTTTCCTGTAGTTTTTCACCAGGTTCGCACACACTGCAGGAGGGATTTTGGCCCATTCCTTCACACAGATCTTCTCTAGATCAGTCAGGTTTCTGGCCTGTCACTGAGAAACAAGGAGTTTGAGCTCCCTCCAAAGATTCTCTATTGGGTTTAGGTCTGGAGACTGGCTAGGCCACGGCAGAACCTTGATATGCTTCTTACAGAGCCACTCCTTGGTTATCCTGGCTGTGTGTTTCGGGTCATTGTCATGTTGGTCAACCCATCTTCAATTCTCTATCTGAGGGAAGGAGATTGTTCCCCAAAATCTTGCAATACATGCCCCCAGTCATACTCTCCTTAATACAGTGCAGTCGCCCTGTCCCGTGTGCAGAAAAATACCCCCATGCTTCACAGTAGGGATGGTGTTCTTGGGATGGTACTCATCATTCTTCTTCCTCCAAACACGTTTAGTGAAATTATGACCAAAAAGTTATATTTTGGTCTCATCTGACCACATTACTTTCTCCCATGACTCCTCTGGATCATCCAAATGGTCATTGGCAAACTTAAGACGGGCCTGGACATGTGCTGGTTTCAGCAGTGGAACCTTCCATGCCATGCATGATTTCAAACCATGATGTCTTAGTGTATTACCAACAGTAACCTTGGAAACGGGGGTCCCAGCTCTTTTCAGGTCATTGACCAACTCCTTCAGTGTAGTTCTGGGCTGATTTCTCACCTTTCTTAGGATCATTGAGACCCCACGAGGTGAGATCTTACATGGAGCCCCAGTCCGAGGGAGATTGACAGTCATGTTTAGCTTCTTCCATTTTCTAATGGTTGCTCCAACAGTGGACCTTTTTTCACCAAGCTGCTTGGCAATTTCCTCGTAGCCCTTTCCAGCATTGTGGATGTGTACAATTTTGTCTCTAGTGTCTTTGGACAACTCTTTGTTCGTGGCCATGTTAGTAGTTGGATTCTTATTGATTGTATGAGGTGGACAGGTGTCTTTATACAGCTAACAACCTCAAACAGGTGCATCTAATTTAGGATAATAAATGGAGTGGAGGTGGACATTTTAAAGGAAGACTAACAGGTCTTTGAGGGTCAGAAGTCTAGCTGATAGACAGGTGTTCAAATACTTATTTGCAGCTGTATCATACAAATAAATAGTAAGAAAAATCATATATTGTGATTTCTGGATTTAAAAAAAAAAAAAAAATTTGATTGTGTCTCACAGTGGACATGCACCTACGATGACAATTTCAGACCCTCCATGATTTCCAAGTGGGAGAACTGGCAAAATAGCAGGGTGTTCAAATACTTATTTTCCTCACTGTAATTCGCACCTGATGCAGTCGCAGGACCAGCCAAACTATGAAAAAAGTGCGACTTATAGTCCGGAAAATACGGTATTAGTTTATATGTGGATCATGTTTTTCTGTCAACACAATTGCATAGAACATTCCTGTCTGAGTGCCATAAATATTATTTTTCCAATGGTTGCATGCCTATTACTCAAAAAGTATTCAAGATATCTTAATATCCTTCTAGATTCTCATTCTTTATAAACTTTACTTTTGAAATCTTCATTTTCATGTTTTAAAAAAATTGGTTGATTTGACACAGAATGAAAGACCCTATATTATTCTTTGTGCATCATTCCGATAATCCTCTTATTTAAAACATTTCTATACTAAAATAGTGTTATTGTTAACTAGGCATTCCTAGGATTGTTGCAAAATCTGCAAAAGTATGTGATATGATTTACAATTTGTTTCACTCTATCTGTAGGTTCTTTAGACAGTAACTGGGTGGTTGGAGCTACGCTTGAAAAAAAACTGCAGCCTCTGCCTCTGTCACTGGCCCTCTGTGCTTTCCTTAACCACAAAAAAAATAAGTTCCAGTGTGGGTTTGGAATCACTGTTGGTTAGACCTAACCTCTTTCTGGGTTAATTCTTCAGTTTACACACCAGTGCCCATTGCTGGTGAAACCGTAAAGGTTGGACCCACTTGCATATCCACACTTGTACAAAATCAGTCAGTAACTAAGAAGCAAAACAAAGAAACATTTGTTGTTAGTTCCATGTATCAGACCAACCCCAGGGTTGTCATTTTCATAAACAAAATCCCAATATCCCAAAAAAGTAACATCATCACCACCTGATGTATTGGGAGCTCCAAGAAGAAATGCACACATTTGTTAATCTCTTTGTTGTTTGTTATCGTTCATTTCTTTTTATAAATTATTTCCTTGTTTATTTTTCATTTCATTGTCACAATCTTTTTAAAATTTGTTGCTGGATGTCTGTACTCATTTAGACACCTGCCACCTACATAAATAAATAAACTGAGTTGTAGGCTTACTATTTATGAATATTTATGTATTTTTGTGAGTGTGAGAAATACATTATTTAGAGGTAGGAAGTCTTTTTTTCTTATACATTTATCTGTGCTACACTGTTGAATGGCTGAGAAACATCCAACTAAGCCCAATATTTTCATATTATATTCTGTTAACTAATTCCAAGTCTATGACATTTCCCACATTGTTATAGTTTTTTTTACCATATGCAGTGCCTTCATAAATTGAAGTGTATATTGAGTATTAATGACATTTGCACACCAAGTGGTAAAATAGATTGCGTATATTAAACGGTTAAGTGTAATACTGATTACAACTACTTAGACATAATAATGATTATAATATTGTGTCTGCAAAGGATATGACTTCGCTTTACTAACATTATCATATTCACAAAGAGTACATGCGACAAAAGAATATAGAGTAAAAACCCTTTGTGCCATTCTGTGTGATTGTATGTTCAGCAGATATCAGGCTCTTTTACATGCAGATAACTGTTGTGATGAAAAGGGCAATGTCCAGAAGGATCTTTTAAACCTGACACATCAGTCACTATTACATCAACCTTATATATTAATACGTGTAGGCCAACATGCACTGACACAAATGTACCTCTGCACCTAAAAGATGCTTTCACATGACTGCCACTGAAATAATTGTGAGAGAATATTACTTTGTCCATATTTAGTGTTATTCTGTTGGTATTATAGCAATGCTCATTTGTTTTTTTTTCTTACAGATCACTAAACCATTATTTTATTGACAAATATTAAATTACTACACTGTAAACCCTAAAACGTTGGCAAAACAAAAGAAAAATGTAGTTAATCCGTTACATCAATTTGTGTCAAGGGGTAAAATTTAAAGTTTAAACTAGGAATAGTTCAACCAAAAATTGAAATTCTGTCATTTACTCGCGCTCAAGTTGTTCTAAACATGTATGGGTTTATTTTAAAGAAACTCGTACAGGTTTGGCACAACTTGAGGGTGAGTAAATGACAATTTTCATTTTTGGGTGCTTTAAGTAAGCAAAATTTGCCGATTTGTTTTTTGTACTTTTAATGGGATAGTTCACCCAAAAATGAAAATTGGCCCATAATTTACTCACCCTTAAGTCATCCTAGTGAAAAATGTCCATAATTAAAGCTTTACAAACTGTAAGCTCTAACTTCCGCTGACTGTCGTACGCGTGTTCACGAGAGACTGGCGTTCCAGCGTATGACATAGGACACTTTGGTGATAATATGCTAGTTCTTGCGGGCACCAAGTTTTCTTTTGCTCTATCCTCTGCACTTCCATGTTCATCACCGGAACTTATGCTACAGCTGCGTCCCACGTCATAAACTGGAACTCCAGGCTCTCAAACGCGCGCACGACAGTTAGCGGAAGTTAAAGATTACAGTGTGTAAAGTTTAAATATGGATATTTTTCTTACACAAAAGCAACTTCAAAATGTCATATACACCTAGGATGACTTAACCTGAAATAATTGAGTAAGGCAATTCATAAATACATCTTAAAATTATCATGTAATCTCAAATATTTTTAGTAATGGAAGCTTGGCTAGCATTAACTACCACATTTGTGAAAACGGCATCATGGAAGTTTTCTTTTGCCATTGAAGCAAATGTCTTAGCAAATGAATCTAAAAAATATATCCACTATGGCCTCCGCTATAGAACTTTACCCAACTCTGACGACTTCCACTTCTGAGAACCCAGTTAGTTGTATAAAAGGGAAACTGCCCTTTTAAAAAAGAAAGTGTTTTATTTCATTATTGAAATAATGTGATGGTTCCTTGACGAACGTCTTTCTTTTCTGTAATAGCATGTATGATTTGAGCAACAGTGATATTTAACTATTTTCTGTGTTGGAATGCAGCCATAATAAACAGTTTTCACTGGAATGTAACTATAGATCAATGACAGAAGCAGTCAGTCCTCAGTGTTCTCCTTGACCTGATTGATAAGTGCAGATGAAAGCAGTCTTGATAGCATGATGGCAGTTTTGTGTAATTGGATAAATGCCTAGACAAGTGAGTTACAATATTGCCTAAAGTAACCTTTTACCTCTCTGATGTACCGCTGATTTGTTCTTTTAAGACTGTATTTCAAACCAATAAACACATCAGTTTAAAATGGAATCAATCTTGTTGGACAATATTTGTTCTTTTACTCTAATATAGCAAGGAGAGCTTGCTGACTGCCCGTTTGAATGTGCAAACTAAACACTAGAACCATCAACATTTCACATGCAATTAAATAATAATTTACAGACAATATACTGCAGATCCCTATTTTAACCTTGTTTTTCCATTAGTCATTACCTTAGTTTTTCCTTATACATAACAAACCATTACAAACATCTGAAACAATTACAAAAATGATTTAAAACTAGAAAAGCTCTTTTTTTTGACGTTCAGTTGTTAAATGTGTACTTAATTTAAAGACCGCATTATAGTGTGTATATATACAATTCCAGTGTTAATAAACATGATTTCACACATGCAAATCTTTTTTACATAAATCTGGTGTTATGTTTGGGGATTTTATTTAGCTATTTATTATAACATTTTACATTTTTCATATGATAGTTTTCTTTACATTTTCTCAAAACATGGTTACACAGAACCAAAACTGTATATCTTGGAAATTTGTTTTATACAGTAAAGCATCTGGATTATCTGGAAGTTTTGGTTCTGTGTTTATGTTATAGGTTTCAGGAAATGTCTATTTAATATTTACAAGACATCATTTTAGATATATTGGTAACATTGGACAAACTTAATTGAATTGAGGGCAGTTTTTCCATCTAATAAATGTGTTGCTGTAACTTAAAAAAAAAAAATATGCAATGAATGAAATGTAATTGCGTTGGTTTTTGGTACAACTCAATTTTATCAAATACAGTTTAATTTATATTTATAACATGACTTTTTATACTTGTCAATCTTAAATCAAAACATTTAATTGGAAAATCAATTATAAGCAGTTTCATCATCACACAATATATTTAATGTCACTTAAGACATTAGCAGATCAGAGTTTCCACAGCCTACAAGGCGCAACTCTTCAGCATATTGTGAATTCTAAAACATTACAGAAACTTAAAAATAACACAAACATAACTGACAACATCTTTCCCTTTACAGAAAAAACAACATAAAATGACTCTCCTAATGCAGTCCCTTGCAAAACATGCTGGGAACTACAGATCCACTGCCCAGCTGTGTCAACAAAAATGATTCATGTAGTTTTAACACAAATGATAAATTAATTAAAAAAAATTATGAAGTACACTTTGGTTTTAAATAGGTTGATTGAACACAATTAAACTAAGTTGTGACAAAATTAGATATGTTTAAAGTAAAGTGAACAGAATTTAAATGTCATATCTGGGCACCTTCACTATTAATTTTGCCTCAATTAACTGAATTTACTGCTTATTAATGGTTAGTTAGGTTGTTGTATCGTTTAAGGATTAAGGGGTGAATGGTAATCGAGAATAAAGTATTAATATGTGCTTTATAAAACAGCAAATAAGCAAGCTAATAAGCAGCTAATTAAAAGTGAGAAATTTTCCCCTAAAGTGTTACTGATATATTTGTTTTACAGTACTTGCTTCACAGTCCAAGCCACAGATCTGAGTTTGGTTAATTTCATGATGTGGAATGAGTGACATGGCATGTACAACTGACAGCACGGCACTACCTTCT
This sequence comes from Pseudorasbora parva, assembly GCF_024679245.1. Taxonomy (NCBI): domain Eukaryota; kingdom Metazoa; phylum Chordata; class Actinopteri; order Cypriniformes; family Gobionidae; genus Pseudorasbora; species Pseudorasbora parva. The sequence continues at coordinate 31,629,366 of NC_090190.1, read as the reverse complement.
GGACTTTACTGCCTTTATCAGAGCGTCGCAATCCATTTATATACAGTGCTGATACATTCTCAACAACACTTACACAAGAAGAAGACAAGAGAAAGGTAAGGACGTGGAAATGAAGGCATACTTATGTCCTTTTTTTAGTTAATTGCAAACTAGCCAAAATATTCATGTCTGACAAAATAATTTCCTTTTTTTGCAGAGCTGTCAGATAATCATGAAAATCCTTGCAGTGTTTGTTATTGCAGCTTTATCTGGTAAGCGTTCATAGATTTTTACTAAATTCTTAAAACTATTCAAAATCATTATTTACATATATTTCTTAATGAATTATGGTAAATCCATTAGGTTGTCATGCCAATATGATATGGCAGGACCAACCAGAGCGCAGTATGGATCTGGTGAAAAACGCATTTTGGAATTACGTGTCACAGGCAACTCTCACAGCTGAGGACACACTGCAGATGATTAGAAACTCAGAACTGGGTCAAGAAATCAAGTAAGTAAATTAGATGATGAACTGATAAACTGGCTATAAAACAAATCTTAAAACTTTGAAGAACACAAACATCCATTTGCTTCCCCACAGTAACAGGATCTCTAAAAGTGCTGACACCATCAACGGATACACCCTGGCCATTCAGGGTCAAGTAACTCAACTGACACAAAATCTTCTGGCCAAACTTTCCCAGGAGGCGGATCAGTTGAAACTGCGCCTGGAACAAGAATTTACATCTGTGCAGTCCCAGCTCAAGCCTTATGCTGAGGAGATCAGGGCTGATATTGAGGAGCAGGTTGAGCGGCTGAAGAAGGATGTGGCTTCGTATGCAGAGACCCTGAATTCTGAAGCCCTTAAATCTACTCTGGTTCAGGGGGCCGAGGAGCTGAAGGCAAAACTGGAGAGAAGTTTCATGGAAATGGGTCCCCAAACCGAGGAGCTGAAGCAGAAGCTGGACCAACACCTTTCGGAGTTTCAGATGAGCATGACACCATTAGCACAAAGCTTTCAGAGTCAGCTGGCCCAGGGAAGTCAGGAGCTTCAGAAGAATCTTGCTCCCTTTTCAGAGGAGCTGAGAAAACTCGACCCATACGCCCAGGACCTGAAGGCCCAGTTAACAGCACTCTGGGAGTCTTTTGACAAGATCAGCAGTGTTGAAAGATCTTAGAGACTTTATGGAGACCTTATGCAAAAGGACTTTATGAAGACCTTAAATGCAAAAGGGTGCTTCTGTTACCATTGAGGTTTCACCTAATATATTTCTTTGTTGCATGTTTTTCCACAAAAAAAGCTAAATAAAATGATGTAAACATTACGTTTGATATCCACATTTGTAAGATATTTTGCAGTAACATCACATGGCAGCATGTACAGCCATTATAAACACACAAAACAAGTGTGCATGGAAAAGAAGAAAGAGAAGAAAAAACAAATGATAATAAAATGCATACAATGGTTATTGGGACACAATAGTCTGTGGGCTTCAAGAAAGTTTCTAAAGAGATAGTATCAATACTGTTAATGTGGGGCTCATAAGTGAGTTTTTCTAATGGCAAGTGTAGTGGCTTGACTTTTGACTTAAGGTATTAGTGAAGTTGACCATAAAAGTATTATATTATGAAAGAATTTATTACATTTGGAGACAATGCAAACGTTGTTCCAATAATCTTGAAGTGAAAATATGGCATACCCATTTGTCCTCTAAACCCATCCAAGTTAGTGCATTAACACACACACACAGCAAACTTTCCAGTAGGTTTTAATCTTAACACAATCCCAAGAATGATCTCTAATTTATAATGCTGTGACAATGCGGGAAGGACAAAATGTTGCGTAGAATTTGATCTTAAGATGTGTGTACATGTGATTCAGAGAATATAAGCACAAAAGAATGTGTCTTCCAGAAATGTTTGAATCACAAATGATCTTGAAATTGTGAACATCTGAATGGTTTCAAATCTTTGCCTTGTTAATGCCGCTTAAATGATGTCATTAACGTATATAACACTTTAGCACTTTGAGATTTTGTTTAATATAAAGTGCATTATAAATAAAATGTATTATTATTATTATTATTATTATTATTATTATTATTATTATTATTATTATTATATAAGAGCAGCAGTCAACGTCAAAATCCTTTTCTTGAGAGCGGTGAGCGGCAAGATTTGCTTAGATTTCCAAATACCTGCAGTACTCCAGAAAGTCTGCTCAGCCCCTGATGTGTTGCTAAGCATTTTTCCACGTCAAAGATGTTTTTATAAATATGGATGTTGCCATGGATTTTAGCGTATGCACAATTTAATCTCTGTATACACACTTTTATAAATGAGGCCAAAACAAAAACAAGTGGACAAAAAGATGAATCCAATATTTGGTGATACATTTTTTTTTTCTTCAGATTTTATTTAATATTTGCTAAATTATTCACAAATAATGCATGAGCTCTGATCAAGGCCTACAATTAATCTGTTCGAATAAGAAATACAAAACCAGTCCTAATTGAAAGAAAACAAGTTGACAAAAACATTGAATCCAATATTTGTTGATAATATTGCATAATGAGTCATTTATAAGCTATTTTTTGTAGGCCTGTCATTTTTGACCGAACACTACAGTTGTAATAAAGTGGGGGGGAAAGGGACAGAAATAATAAATAAAATATTAGAAATTAGTATATTCTGTGTATAAAGTTAGTAAGTTTTAGTCCAATATAATAACATTAACGAGTATATTTGGGTAAAAGAAAATTTTCTTCAGGTCAAAATGACCTGAACAAAACATGAGGGTTAACTGAAAGCAATTAACACTAATATATAATAAAATAAGTCAGTGCCATTGTTTTGTCTAAAGATGCACACCAGTAATTCTAAGGCATATTTATAAAAAACTATAATGTCCTATTTGAACTTAGGGCTAATCCTGGCTTAATCTAAGCCCTGTCTGTGAAACTTGGCCTTGAAGTACAGCTGCACTATTGCTCGGATAATTCAATCTTCACACTCTGCTTTTACTGGCGGAATGCGAAATCAGTGACTGGCCACTAGTCTGTGCATATAAACTGATCGGGCATAACAATGAATTATGCCAATGAAGTGAATAACACTGATTATCGCTTCATCACGGCACCTGTTAATGGGTGGGATATATTAAGAAGCAAATTAACATTTTGTCCTCGAAGTTGATTAATTAGAAGCAGGAAAAATGGGCAAGCATAAGGATTTGAGCAAGTTTGACATGGGACAAATTGTGATGGCTCGAGCATCTCCAAAACTGCAGCTCTTGTGGGTTGTTCTCAGTCTGCAGTGGTCCAAGAAAAACAGTTGTAAACCGGCAACAGGGTCATGGCTCATTGATGCACGTGTGGAGCAAAGGCTGGCCTTGTGGTCCGATCAAACAGACAGGTTACTGTAGGTCAAATTGCTCAGCAAGTTAATGCTCATTCTGAAAGGTGTCAGAATACACAGTGCATCGCAGTTGTTGTCTATGGGGCTGCATAGCCGCATACCAGTCAGGCCCATGCTGACACCTGTCCACTGCCAAAAGTCAAAAGGCCTGGTCTGATGGATCACATTTTCTTTTACATCACGTAGATGGACGGGTGTGTACGCTTCACTTCCCTGGGGAACACATGGCGCCTGAATGCACTATGGGAAGAAGGTACGCTGGCGGAGGCAGTGTGATCCTTTGGGCAATGTTCTGCTGGGAAACCTTGGTTCCTGCCATCCATGTGGATGTTAATTTGACATGTACACCTTCCTAAACATTGTTGCAGACCATCCTCAATCCAATCGAGCATCTGTGGAATATGCTAAACAAACAAGTCCGATCTGTGGAGGTTCCACCTTGCATATTGCATGACTTAAAGGAGCTGCTACTAATGTATTGGTGCCAGATACCATAGCATTTATTCAGGGGTCCAGTGGAGTCCATGCCTCGACGAGTTAGGGCTGTTTTGGCAGCAAAAGAGGGACCAACACAAAATTGTTAAAATATTGCAATGATGTTATGCATGAATAGTGAAACCGCCAACACTATTGGCCAATGTTTGTTTCCTTGTCCAACCCATGTGTTAGGTAATACTATTAAACTAAATGCAATAACCAGGCAATGAGTCTTATAATGTCAATTGCATAAATTACAATGCATCAGTGCACTTTGTTTAGACCTATTACACAGATATCTTTATCAAAGCAACCTATTATTTAATCTATTTACTATACGTGAGTCAAAATCACTTTATCACGGCCCTCTTGCACAAATACTTCATGTAAGAAATGCTCAAGATAATAGACTCACTCTCTCTTGTATAAGATGATAGCAGTTTGCTGACATGGCGTCTTATGTTTTAGTTACTTCAAAATACAACGACATTTCTTGATTGCTAATTGTAAAACAGACATTAAGCCAAAATTAAGCCATCTGTAAAAAGAAGCCAATAATAGACAGAAGAAAACATGGTCAAACATGATCTTGGTTTACAGTGCAGAACACTTACAGCTACATTTTAAGCATTACAATTCTCATTCCAAATGGGTTGAATGTGAAGTACAAAGTGATAAAATGGTAACTAAAAGAGAGATAAACGATAAGCTCTGATCCTTGAATCATGCAAAGCAAATGTCTTGTTGTATAATAATGAAATATTACCATTTTTAACATTTACTTACGAATTTCATTATTATCTCCCTTTTTTAGACGAGGTCTTTTCTGCCCTTCTCGCTTTCTTTGATTGTTTTGAATTTGCCATATTTCAATTGTGTTCAATAAACATACATTGATGTTTAAATATGACATTGGTTCTATGTTTTCACTTAGGTGGCAAGATAACCTAAACCAATGGACTACACTCATTTTTAACCAAACAATTTTGAATTATAGCACATCTTGTCCTTTTGGAACCTTAATCATGCAACGTGGAACGGAATACTGCGATAAACAAGTATCTGAAGAGAAGAACTTTGGACACAGGCTGCCAATTCACCTGTTCATAGTCACATAATGACTATCAACATGACTGTGATCCAAGTCATATAAATACCAGCTGTTTCAAAAACTCTCATTACAGAACACATTGGAAGATCTGTCTGGTGTACTGTCCAAAAACAATCATGAAGTGTGTGGCTGTAATCCTTGCTCTCGCTATAATTTCAGGTAAGCGACAATCAACTCTGCCAATCTTCACAAATAGTTTATTAACCATATGCTAATTCAACAGAGGCTGATAGTTGGATTTGATGCATATGCTTAGAACTTGAATTAGTTTGCTAGATCATTTTAATGAATTATGTGGTGGTTTTCATTCATTGAGACCTTGACCGTACCTACAACAACAGACTACATTAACCAATATTCCAAGCGCTAAAGAGTATTTTATCTCTATTCTGACTCTGCAGGCTGCCAGGGGCGCTTCCTATTTCAGGATGAGCCAAAAAGCCGCTGGGAAGAGGCAGTGGATCAGTTCTGGAACCGTGTGTATGAGCTGACCTCTAGGGCCGAGGAGATGAGGGACAACATCAAGGCCACCCAGCTCGCCAGAGAATTAGAGTGAGTAAATGCTACAAAACTTCACCGCAGAGCAAACATCTGAGCAGCTCAATTTGCAAAAATGCGGAAAAACTGTTGAAGTCCAGTTTCAAGAAAGCTGATTTATGATCCTGAAATTCATTTCAAATTCTTTGCAGCACACTGATCAGTGACACCACGATGGAGCTGCAAATGTATAGAGATGACTTGCACTCCAAACTGGGCCCGTATGCGCAGGAAGCTGCCCAGAGATTCAATGAAGATCTGCAACTGCTGGCCATCAAACTCCGCACACACATGGAGGACGCTAAGGATCGTGTCACTGAATACACCCAGGAGCTCCAGACTATGGTGGAACAGAACGCTGAAGACTTCAAGAACAGGGTCAACACCTATGCCAAGAAATTAAGGAAACGTTTTAACAAGGACATCCAAGAGATCAACCAGTAAGTCATGGTATTAAGCTTAACTACATGACATTTTGCATATCTTTCGGTCCATTTTTATAAAAGGTACACTACCGTTTTAACTGTTTTACACTACCATTTTACAGTTTTGTTTTGTAGAAATGAATAGGCCTACTTTTATTTAGCAATCATACATTCAATTGGTTCAAAAAGTGATAGGAATCTTTTGTAATGTAAGAAATGTCTTATATTTTAAATATATGCAGTTTTTTCAACTTTCTTCTTCATTTCCACAAAAATATTAAGCAGCACAATTGTTTTCAACATGAATAATAAAATAAGAAACATTTCTTGATTATAACTTTAATAATGACTGATGAACAATCCAGCTTTGCTCTTACATAATTAAATTGCACTTTAAAATATATTAAAATAGAAAACAGTTATGTTAAATAAAAGTCACTATATTACTATTTTTCTGTACTTTTGATCAAATAAATGCAGCGTTGGTGAGCGCAAGAGATTTTCAAAGACAAAAATCTAACCCAAACTTTTGTGCATAAAGCAAACTTAACTTATTGAGACTTAACTTATATGATATTAATAACAAAATAACTTAATATTCTTATTTATATCACTATAGTCATAGGATTCATTGTTTTATATGCCTCATCAGTTATGTACATTAAATAAACAGCTTTTAACTTTGGTTTCGATATTTTCACAGTTTCGATTAATTTCAGGGAAAATATGATGTGAAATATGATAAGTTCAGTTTAAAGTGGAAAAATCTTGTAATATAATAACACAACTGTATTAATAACATAGATATGGACTATTTTATAATACTTTAAAAAAATATTGCATATAGAAAGTTATACTACAAAAATGTATGCACATCTATATTTTGAGCAATTTGTCCTCTGATCTAAAGGAAAATGGACACATACTTTGAGGAGGTTCGTTCTCGTGCTGCTCAGAGTGTGGAGGATGTGAAGAGTCGTCTTGAGCCTTACTTCACTTCAATGCAACAGCGTGCTGAAGAGAAGCTGACAACTCTGGGAGAACTGCTGAGAAGCCAGGGTGAAGGAATAAAAGAGAAACTGGAATCACAAATGCAGGACCTCAGAGAGCAAGTTGAGAAGACCACAGAAAATATGCGTAACACTCTTCAGGAAAAAGCTGAGCATCTACAAAATTGGTTTGAGCCTTACGTCTCTGAAGTCCAGAAGCAACTGGGCTATTAATACAAGGGCATAAGAATGAGGTCTCAGACAAATGATTGAATTGCCTATTTTAACTTTGTAACTTTGCTTACAAAAATGAAGGTATTGGAAATGTAAAGGCAATAAGTGAATACCCACCATTAGTACTACATGTATGTAGCTACAGATGTAGACTGTGTATTGTAAAGCTTAATAAAAACAGCAGGTACCAATGAATACGAGTATCCTTGTTATGCACATTAGTTAATTCATTCATGCACATGACATGGGTCAATGACGAATGTGTTCGTTTATTTGAAAAAGGAAAAAAAAATATTTTATTTATTTTTTTATTTATTTGACCCTTATTTAGAACAAGTCTCTTTTGCGAAGGAGCCCTGACCAAGAAAGCCGCAATAAAAGTTCCACATAAAATACTATATAATAAATACAATGAACATACAAAAATGAAATATATAATTAAATTAAATTTAAAAAATATATATATATTTTAAAAAATCCCATTGTCACCATAGATTTACTAATTTGGGAAGCAGGGACAAATGTCCATTGTGCCTGCTTCCCGGTACTTTACTAACCTCTTAAATTGACCAAAGGAGACCCAAGTTATCAAGTTTAAGTCATTCTGTAACAGGTTCCACGCTGATGGGGCAGAAATTCTAAATGCTTGCTTCCCTAACTCTGTGCGAGCCCTAGGTACAACCAGTTGGAGATTATCATTAGACTGCAGAGAGCGAGTGCTGGCCTTGAAGGACATAAGCCTACATAAATAAGGGGGCAGTGCCCCAATGATGGATTTATATATAAACAAACGCCACTGGGTTAGCCTGCGCTGGGCAAGGGAGGGCCACTGGACCAGACTATACAGAATGCAACAATGTGTAAAGGGTTTGGACCCTGTAATAAATCTCAGTGCACCATGATAAGCTAAATCAAGTTGGTGCAAATATTTATTAGGGGTGTGCATATATAAAAAATCACCATAGTCCATAAGAGACAGGAAAGTAGCCTCAAACTATTTCTTCCTTGTTGCAAGAGAAAAGCAGGCCTTATTCCTAAAATAGAACCCTAGCTTTAACCCAAGTTTCCGGGCTAAATTTTGGATATGAGCCTTAAAAGTCAAATGGTCATCAAGTAAAAGCCCCAAGTAGCCTACTTATACTCAGCCACGCGCTCTATTAGATTTCCCTGCAGGGTAACAATGTTTGGAGAAATAGCGGTAGAGTTCCTATTATTTGAAAACAAGACTGTCCTCAACACAAGCCTCAAGTCAGATATCCAAGATTGGACAGTGTCAAAATATATGATAAACATATTTTAATTTCTGAATTAAGTAATTTTTATATTTTTGTGGGTAAATGTAGGCCTATCAGGTCATGTGACTGGCACGACATGTTTAAATGTAAAAACAAAGATTCCAATTTAGAACGTTTTTGAACTAGATTTAAAATCTCCTTTTCATCAAATATCATTTGTTATCGACCCTTATAATATAATACGATATGTTGTGCGTTTTTTCCCCCATTTTCCAATATTCTATGAATATGCACTCCCAAGTTGAAATCGCGAGAAGTCTCACACACCACCTCTTGGTCTTCCGGTCTATTACGGATGTTGTGTTTGGATACACCAGGACCCCACAACAGACCACCACGAGGAACATAAGCAAATTTATTAAACACAAAATATAATATACATGAGATTAATATTCGTTCAGTAATAACGCTCTGAGATGAACGGGCATACTTATAACAGCAAATGATAAATGACCGCGAGCGAGACATGGATTAAGCGCGCAGACCTCTCGGTAAGTGCACTAGCCCACTGTGTTTTCGCCCTGTGGCTTTTCTTATTTATTTATTAAAGAATACAAAAAATGCCTACCAGAACTGTTTTATAGTGTTTGTCGAGCAGACGACAAACGTGGTTTTAACAGGGCACCCATATAAATCGCGTTGCCATTTTCTTTTCTTTTTTTTATTATTAAATAAGGTTTTGTTTGCAAGTTAGCATACAGCTAAGGTGCAGACGCGACCAACAAACAAACTTGGTCAAGCAAAACTTTCGAAATACTGTTTGTGCACTAGTAGTATACGCCTTTTGGGCATATTTTATGTTCGGCTGCAGAATAAACCCCCTCACGTGTTTTTAATTTAGTTCTGTTCATTCGTGTTCTTTTGAAATGAACATGGGGTGAAAAAAATCACTATTAGAATATTTCAAGTTGCTTTTGAAATTTTGCTATTTTTAATTTGACATAATTAATAGAAACCTTTTAGCCAAAACAAGTAACTTTGACTGTATACAGACTGGCATCAACAAATGTACATTTACAAGAATCATAATTGTTGAATTAATTTATCAGTTTGCACACTGTAAAATATTTTAGATTTCCATTACTGAAATCTAAAATTGTATATAAAATATAGTTACATGGATGAAAAAGATGTTACTAAAATTGGGCTTACCGTTACTTCCTTACTCTGTTCCATAGAGGTATGTTGGCTATGTTGGGGCAGTTTCAGACTTGAAAATGTTACGATATAATGACAGAAGTTGCAGGCATGGAGAATATAATTAAATAAATTAAATGAGACTATTATAACTTTATGGAGTAGTCATTTGCTAAATTTGAAGGTCTTCGTCAAGCAGTTTGACACTTAAAGGGTCATGAAACCCTTAAACTATTTTTTGAGATGTTAACTTATGCACTGTTGCAAATCAATGAACAACAGTAGCACTCATGTTTATCAATAACGGAATTTTTTTCTTCTTTTTTTTTTCTGATTGGTTGAAGGACTAACCAATTGCATACAGAGTCGTTCAAATAATGCTTGTTGATCCCGCCTCTTGTGCAGTAGAAAATACAGAGCAGACTCCCAGACCAATGCTCAATGGTGATAGCCAGACAAGGCTAGGACTATACTCTCATTCGTGCGTAATAATAAAGGAACTTTGCTGCCGTCCCATGGGTGCAGCGGCGCAATGATATTACACAGTGCCTGAAAATAGGCTAACTTCCGTCAACATAACCAACGTGACAACCTGCTTGCACGTACTAGGGAGTAGGGCAGCACAAAAAATCATGATAAAATCACATGTGATTTAGCAGAGGCTGCGATAATTGCATGCGCAGCTTTTCAGAGCAGCACTGGTGTGATCAGTAGTAAACGCTGTTCCGTCAGCCAGAGGGCGCTCTCGCACAGGGAACTCCAAGTACATGCTGCAGAAGTACTCACCTCATTCACGGAAATCCATGTGGAAATCGATATAGCTATGAACATCATACTATCGGTGAGCTGAATAAACAGATTAAATCGCTTTGGTTAAACATGACTAAATGCTTTTGTTCGGAAAGATGTTTGACGCATGTTGCTTTTTCAAATGCTTGTTATAAGCAAATCAAACTTCCAGTGCTTTTAGATGGAACAGCATTTACTACTGATCACAGAGCCGTCCTGCACTGACAAATTGCACATAAAAGATATTCGCAGCCTTTTGCTATTTGATAATCACGATAAGCCAAATCGCGATATACGTTTTCATGTATAATGCGGTTTATCGTGCAGCCCTACTGGGGACCATTTTCAGGTGCTGCATAATATCATTCTATATCATCAGAGTTATGGTACGCACAGAGATATGTATGAACTGATCTAACGCTGTGGGATACAGTGAATAACTTAAAGTCCCAAAAGGTCGGCGTGTTCCTTTAATGTCATGTCCTGGGTAGGGAAGGACAACAGTGGTCGAGTACTGGAACGTGACTGCGACAATTGACCATGAAAAGATGACCGCGACTTTAAAAAAATATATTTCTCTATTTTTCTGATTGGTTATTGTGGCATTTTGGGCGATAACTGAGGTCTGATTGGTTAGCGTTAGTCAGCACGCCTTCCAGACCGGCGAAATAAAGTGAAACAGAAGCGCACATTTCAGTGATGCCTGTAATCACTGTGCAAGATGTGCTGCACCAATCTGTCATGTAGCATTATAATGAGATCACGATTTAAATAGAATGTTGTAAATGATCTGTGCTTTAGTTCCCTGTGTATCAGCTGTTAAAGGAAATCCAGTTCATGTTCATGTGTGGATCCACATGCAAGTTTTAAGATTACTTTTCTGTTGTCTATATCTGATTTTTTCATATAGGATTAGTTTGGTTGAGTTTATTAATCCGCTAGCAAAGCTCTGCAGGGTGTGTATTCACTGTTTCAGCTCAAATACAATGCCAGGCATTATTGACTGGGTTATCTGAGGAGTTATTTTGTTTTTGTTATTTTCACACAAAAAAAGAGCAATTGTGACTTTATCTCAGAATTGTGACTTTTTTCTCACAATTGCCAGTTATAAAGTCAGAATTCTGTGATATAAACTACAGCAATTGGATTTTCATTTGTTGGGTGAACTATCCCTTTAAATTATACTTCAAACAATAGGCTATCTGTAATGTTTATGGTCTTTTCCTTCTTTTTCTAAGGACCCTGATCTAGAATGACATCATCAAGAATATACTTTAAATTTTAAGAATTTATTAATCATTGTTTGATTTATTTTTTACTAAAAATGCACTTGGCCAGCATGATCCTGCGCTGGTTTTTGACCATTCCCTCCTCTTATTGCTATAATAACTACATGCCAGTGTGAACATCCTTACAGAGATCACATTATCAATCATATTATCATTCACTAATCTTTTGCTTCTGAACAGGTTGGGATGACCAAAATCTTATTTCACGATACGAGTAATTTAATATTTTTAAATGTAATTTTATAATTATAATATGGATTTTTGTCTTTCGACTGATGATATGAAGTGAGTTAAAACAGACTGTCTTTTTTGCTTTTTCCAACGCATGCAGCGGTTCAAACTCGCAGTGCTTTCAGACAGAGCAGAGTTTACTACTGATTACAGAACCGCTTTTCACTAACATGCTGGGCATACATTTATTTAAAATTGCAGCCTTTTCGCTTTCATAATCGCGCATAAGGCAAATCACAATTGCGGTTCGATTTTGAATTAATCGTGCTGGTCTAATAAGGATTAATTTCCGCGATGCAGAAAAAGCAGATGGAATCCAGTCATAAAAATGGAATTTACTGCATTAGGAGGAATGTCAAGGAAATTTTAAAAGTTTTGATGGTAAATAAAACGTAGGTCAATGCACTTAAATCAAATCGCAATATATTCTAGTGTTTGTGAATATAAAGCTGCAAAAAGACTTAAATATGAATCCTGCATGTTTCTGTGTCTCCGTGTGAATGAATGAATGGCGCAGACGCACGGTTTCATTTACCTCACACACAGAAACTTGCAGTGTTTTTCAGCCTCTGCTGCCTCAATATGAGGACATGAATGCATGAACCTCATGTCCAGTCACTTCATGAGCATTTTACCATTATTTGACAAAATCTATTGTCATAATAAAAATAATATGTATTTAATTTATACAGTTAAGAATATGCAGTGTTATTTAACATTTGTTTACTTTATTTCTGTGGAAACTCTTAAACCTACCTAAAAAGCACTGTTTATTTAATATGTATCATTGTTCTGTTGTAATTATGTATTTATGCGTGTCTGCTGAATATTAAATGGATCCATCCTGTTTATTAGAAATTTTTTGATAATGCTGCAATAAACTAGTAGACTATAAGTTAATGTTTGTATTTTTTATTTTATTTTTTACTTTGCTGATTTAAAACATGATCAAAACACTATCTATTTTAATGACAACATTTCAAATAAGAGTGCTAGTGACCAGTATCGGAATCAGCCAATAATTGTTTGTTAAAATCAGTATCGGCCCCGAAAAAATCCTATCGGTGCATCCCTACTTTAAACTAAATCTAAACTATTTTCCCCTTACAGGCATTTTATAAGAGGATTTTAAATCAGATCAACCATGGACGGCGAGTTACCACCATGGAATAAACACGGAAGCCACAACAGCGGGGTTCCCTATAATATAGCAGGGGAATGCCAGGAGGTAGGTAACAGTAACTGTATTTATTTACATTATGATAAAGTAATAACTGAGGGGAATTATGTTGAAAGAGCTGGGGCCTCATTTATAAACGTTGTGTACGCACAAAAGAAAGCGAACACCGCTCTCTATGCAATAATTGGTATTTATTAAAAGCAAAATGGACGGGAAAATGTGCGGTCCTTCACGCAAGTTCTGACCCAGGCGTACGCACAAAAACAGGTGAAATGAGAAATGGCGACACCGTCTGCAGATAGAAGAATCACATGAAAGTATGTGAAACTGTAGACCGTTATGTTAAAGAAATAGCAATACTGCCTCTCATAAATAACATGAAGACTTAACAAAGCAAGTCTTACAATTAACAGCCTACACGAACACCTGTCATACTGCAGTGTAAAACAAACAAAATCAAACAAAAATTGACCGAAATGCAAATTACCACATATTTGCAAAAAAGAAAAATGAAATATGTTCTGCAATAATATTGGCATGTTATGCAATTATTCCTCATAAATAATATGGTAAACACAACGAAATAATGTACAAAACTGATATTCTCTTCAATGTATCTGTCTGGCGGAGCAGATATAGATGCAATTAGATAGACAGATAGATAGATAATTAGGGAGGTATATAGTAGGGGTGTAAGAAAATATCGATACATATGAGTATCGCAATATTTTGTTTGGCGATTCTGTATCGATTCTCAAAAACCAACATGGCATCATGACTGCGTAAACATACACGCTAATTTCTAAAGCTAAGTGGCGTGTTATCTGTACGCATTTTGAGTGATCTGCGTCACAGCTTACGCTGTGTGATTCCGCGTGTATGTCTACGCCCAAACAAACCATCATATCTACGTGTATGTTTACGCCGTGTGATTCCGCGTATATGTCTACGCCTTGTGATTCTGGCAACCTGATATCACAGAATTAATATTTATAGCCTAATTTTATATTTTGGAGCAACTAACTCCACTCCTACCCTAAACATACCCACTCTCAACAATATAAAACATGTAACAGGCAAATAAATGTAGAGTCACGTATTTATTGCAAAAACTGACCAAAAAAAGTATAAAATTAACTCATGTTTCTTTCCAAGTCTTCAGAAGTCATACGATATCTTCATGTGAAGAACAGTTGATTTTAATGTTTTAGTTGTTGAAATGATGATCGCACCCCTTTGTGAACAGAACACGAATGCACTCGTTCATATTTCTGATTCAAATGATACATACGACAAATTTAGAATGACACGATCGGTCAGAGACACACGAGAGCCAATGGCATTTTACAATCAAATCTGACGTAATGACGCAATTGGTCACGTGTAGACGTAATGCGATATATCACGATAATGAATAGGCACTTCAAAATATCGTAAATAATAATTTATTAACAAATGATTATTTTTTAAATAAAAGAATACTTTGCCCATCAACCGTTTAAATGCGCAACCCCGCTGTATTCTGTGTCAAAGGGACACGCGTTCAGATGTAAATGAGAAGCACATGAATGAGTGAAGGAGACGCGCTAATGAGGTGCTGCTCCGTGACAGCAGAGGGTGCTGATGAACTGCAGAATGCAGCGGTTACCCTGGAAACCCCACAAACAAAAGTAACCCGCCAGTGAAGTTTTTAAAACAGCCATTCGTTTTTTGTAATCTCATTGTTCATCACAGCACCAAATACTTAAAGGGTCATGAAACCCCAAAAAACTTATTTTGAGATGTAAACAGATATGTATCGGCTGCACATCATTGAAAACACTAAGGGTACTCATTAATTGTATTCATATGTGAAAAATAGTTATTTTTGCATTTTTCAGAGCGCTTTCTTTCTTCCGGTTTGAAAAGCTTAGTGCTCCGTCACAAATGCTCATCGACCACTCCTAGCGATTCTCGATATATATTACATAACATAACATGACATAAAGCTCATTCAGTCCAATCACTGCACTGCAGTATGCATACAAGATAATGTAGTTAATATACATGAGACAGTCACTTCTGTCAGGCTCGTTGTAATGAAGTTTGTAGATGGGAAGGAAGGAGGCAGGAACCGGCGAACGTTCAACAAACTTAAATATACAAATAAATAAACAAAACGAAAGTAAAAACCGCGGGCAGCCCCTCATGGACGACTGCCCACAAACACACATAATAAAACGTGGGCAGCCCCTCACGGACGACTGCCCACACATACATAATAAAATTTAAACAAAACCCAACATAAAATCCAGGCCTGGTCCTCTCTCGTCTTCCGCTGCCTTGGCTCCTCCTTTTATGCTCCCGTCACTTGGCCGCGAGACGAGACCGGTGCGTCACGCAGCTGGTACTCATTACCACTCGTCACCGGCCCGCTCTCGCGGTCCTTCGCCCCGCTGCTTGCCACACCACACTCGTCTTCCATCATTATTGTAGTCGTGGGGAAGTTTTGGAAGCAGCGTGCGGAAAAGTCAAGGAGGAAAGCTAGGCGTTATGCTGATACGAAGTAACCTAAGGGCGCCGAGCGAGCTGTAACCAGCGCCGTCTGTGGAAGCCTTTGCCTCAAAGGCTCTGTAAAGTAAAATTAACTTGAGGAATCGCACGCCGAACCTGCAAGCGTTGACTATCTAATTTATGTCAGGAGTGCAAAATAACCGATCTGTAGGCCAATGAACAATATTTTTGATGAAATATCAACAAGAATCAAGAGTCATGTCTTCTCCGTTTTATTTGTGGTCACAGACATGCACTAAACCGCATATTTTCAGGCTCTTAGTGAAACCGTGTGCATATTTGGACAAATATAGATTAAGCTGCCGGGCGTGACAGCGCAGATCGTCACGGCAACCCAGCGCGTGTCGCTCTGTGCTTCAGATGCGCGGTCGAGACTATGAAGCCTCAAACCCCTTCGCTTTTACCCCGATCTAGAATTACACATATATATCGCATCGCATGTTCGTGGGTGGTTCACGTTCTCTTATCACGTCGGCGCGTTGTTCATCTTGCCAAACAGCGTAGCGTGCATATTTGGACAAATAGTTTTATCACGTTTGCAAAATATTTCATCATGCAGAATAACATTTATTTTCATTTCAACACTGAATTATGCTGGTTTGAAGAGCTGAATGATTTGCGATCTCTGCTGCACGCCACTCATAGCTCTCTCATTCGCTGTACTCATCCCTCATCTAATCTCTCTGTTGTAAACAGTGAACCAAGAACATGTCTCAGAACCGCTGTAACTGCTGCTGTTGGTATCGCTAATCTTAATGCACCTAATGACACTCCCCTATTTATGCAAACCATTCCCTCTTTCCACACAATACCATCCCACCTTTTCAGAGTCGATCATAATAAGCTATATATTGTCAAACTAAAAAAAAACATTGAACATTAAAATCAAAATCAAAATAACTTTTTTAATGGACCTTAGATAAAACTAACAATGATCAGTATTTCTTAACTAACATTAACAAAAACATGATTACTTTCTGTAACAAATGTAGCTATTGCTCAATCTTAGTTAATGCATTAAATAATGAGACCTTGTTGTAGTTGTTACCTGTTGTTCTTTATAGCCTAATTCTTTTGCACTTTAATCTGTTTGAAAATTGTACTTTTACAGCTATGGAAAAAATTAAGAGACCACTTAACATTGATTTCTCAATGTTAAGTGGTCTCTTAAGTTTTTCCAGAGCTGTATTTATTTTTGGTGCATTGTATTATTGTATTTAAACATTAAGTTATTTATATTACAAAAATAGTTCTTAAAGCTGTTATGCTATGACAACACTTTTTTGCAACTTATTTCAATATCGTGATAATATCATATACCGTGATAGATATCGGCACATGCCTAGTCACGAGACACACGACAGCCAATGCTGTCAAAGCTGACGTGATGTTTCTTCCGGCTGCAATATTTGAAATCTATAATTAATCTTTGACGGATGGACTCAACGTTCTGATCGCTTTTGGGGATTTTCTTCACACAAATCAATCGTTTGGCCTCGGAACACTTGGAATATTTGTACTTTCTGAATAAATTGTGCCTGCAGTTGTATCTGCCTGTTATATCCTGTTTTTTATAATACACAAATGGGTAGGTTTAGGGAAGAGTTTGAGTTACGCGTTCAAAATGTGTCTGAATATGTGTAGGTGTGTAAGGTAAATGGATTTATAAACATACTAAATAAAGTTTTTTTGAAAATGTAAAAATGCAGAATGTTTCTTGAGATGGGTAGGTTTAGTGGTTGTGTGTGTGTGACGGGTAGGTTTAGGGGTAGAGGCAGTGTAGGGGGATAGAATGAAACGGCGTTGATAAACACGCTAAAAAGCGATTATGCTTCCTCATAGGATGCCAAAATGGCATACGAATTGGCGTGTCATACATACGCCATTTCATGAGATCAGTCTGCAAAAACACTGTATCGATATTTATTTATTTACATCCAAGATTCGTGGCTTTGTGTTAGAATTAAACCAGACTGTATACAGCCCAACTGTTAGATGGCAGTGCTATAGAACTGACACGGAGCCAGAGAAGCGCAAGGTGAATGTGTGTGCATTAGCAAACCTCACAAGACGATATAATTATCCCCTCCGCGGTTTACAGAGCTGAAGTGTGGACTCATTTTGGCTTCAGCTACAAAGAAGCCACTAAGGAAATTGACAAGAGTCATTTTTTTTGCAAAATAGGCAAAGTTAAAATCTAGTAGCCTACTCAAGAAACATTGAATCGGAGAGCTTGTTTAACATCATGATGCCATCTGCGTTGCTGAGAAGCGTTTCGATAGAATATAGCAAATTTTTCTCTCCGTAATAAAATAAATACACACCAAAACTGACAGCGGTGGCAGCAGAACGAAAGCATCTGATCATAGCGATGTGGATATGATGCACCAGCTCTGCAGTTCAGTAGCCTATTTGAAATGGCACTTTATACAATAGACTGCGTGAAAGAAAACAGCGTTACAGTATTAAATATAAAACAAACAGTTATTAAGTCATGAAATGGACTATGCACTTTCTGTTGCTAAACAGTTTAGAAATGAAAAACTGCTATACTGTGAACCTTTAAAACATGTAGAATAAAGAATCCTGCGGGCACTTTACTAAGATTGCACAAAATAGTGATTAGTGATATAAATGATACTGTATTAATTAAATAAAACGGTTACTTGTCATGTTTTATGCATATTTGATTTCCTCTCTGTGTTTGCCATGATTTCGCAATCGATGAATGTTAAGTTGTGAGAGTTTCACAGACTATTATGGGACATTTGGGTGTGACATGAAAAAAAAGCTGATTGTGCCTACATTGATTGTGATTTATTAAGGGAAAACTGCGTAAGATGTGTATGCGCTGTGTATAAATCTGAATATTTCTGTGCGTACGCCCGTCCTATGTTTCATCCGTACGCCACTTCTGACGCAAATCATATGCAAAGTTTTATAAATGAGGCCTCAGAAGAGCTCTCCAACAGTACCTGGCTCCAAACACAGCCAAAGGTAAGTGATGTATTAATTGTGAGACTTAATAGCAACATTATTAGGTTGCATCCAGCTCTTCCCTTCTGAACTTATTTATCTTTCTCTTTTTTAGAATCATGACTTGATAGGAGACAGCTTTGCTGCTGGAGAACCCATGTCATCGCTGTCATCTTGTATGAGTGGTGCATTTGAAGCTTTGTTACCAGATTACCATGGAACGTCCTCGGAAATGACAACAAGCTCTGTTAAATATTCATATTCTCCAAATAATAATTGTCACATTAAACCTGGCACTGCAGTGGATGAAAAGATGGTAGTGGAGAGCAGGGAAAAAAGTGATTTTCTGAAAGACCCTTTGTGTGAAGCATCAGCTAGTGTCACACACATGCTTCCACCCAAATGTGCCCAATATGTGCCTCAAGAAAAGGTATGTGACCTCTACAGTGCATACTCAAAATGTATTATTTCTTCATTGTCACCTCCATTATTTCTTTCACAGGACCAAGACCAAGGAAACTGTAATTGGACATCAGTGATCAAAGATTCTTTAGAGATGAGTAATGGAATGGAAATGGAACAGTCTTTATCCATGGATGTATGTGGCCCCTTAATGGGCTTTAATCCTGTATATAAAGGATCTGAAACTGAAGCAAAATTTACATTAAAGGACCACTATCAGATAGCAGGATCTAAACTAAATGAGAAGCAGAATGGTCAAGGAGTGAAAGGAGAGCCAGATTCCTTTATTTCAATGTTGTCAGGTGGCATCAGTAAAAAGAAAGATGTTCTGGAAATGGTAGGAGTGTATTAAAAAATAAATAAAACATCATGCAAGCAATCAAAGAACAAATAACTAATTTATTGTCATATTTCATCTATTCGTAGGGGGAAAATGATGAACCAAGCATATTAGATGTTGGAACATCTCTAGGAACAGAGGAACTTGGAATGACTGGAATCAGAGAAAATGAGCCAAGGTTTTTACCAGACTTTAATAGGAGTTCATACACCCCCTTTTCATCATCAGAAGGTTTTATGAAACGTGAAGAGTTCCTGGATATTCCTTCAGTCAAGCAGTCTATTGAACACACCCTCCAGGGACCAAAACAAGAACCCAAGACATGCAGAGATGTCAGTCCTAGAAAAACTGGGGGCACAAATATTTGCTTCAGACATGCAACAGTAAACAATGAAGCTGTTCTTGAAGGTTCTTCTGTATATGGTCTTCATCGTCTTGATCTTCAAAAGGACTTTCACCAAGCAGAGGTTATAGATGGAAACACTTTCATTAATTCCCAGGATCATTCCTTCGAGCATGATGTGCAAGACAAGAGAGTAAACACAAGTGATCTTTATGTCTCTGAGACTACACTTATAGAGAAAAGTGCTGCATGTCTTCCCGACACTCTTTACTTTGGCAGTAAACTAAAACACCAGGATCATGATCCTTTGGAAACAGGATCTGCCCCTGAAATTCAGAACTTTTCTTCAGGGTCAGAGACAGCACCAGATCAAACAGTTATAGCCAACAAAATTCACCTTGATTATAAATGTAAGGATTCTAAGATAGAACCATGGGAAAGTGGCAAATTAAATCCAAGTGCAGTTCTTCTGCCTTGTGATGAAAAGGTACAAAACTCTGAAAAGATATTTCTCAACATTACTTCAGAAAACCGTATTCCTCCACCTACTGAGAATGTTCATGCAGCTCCGAGTTCTCCCACGTCGAGGATCGATTGCTCCTTTCAGCCTAACCTAAAGAAAGCATTGCAAAAGCATAAGAAATCAAGAAAAAGAAAAAAATCTGAACTTGAGGAACTAAATGGACCGACACACAACTCAAAAAAAGATGACTGCTCTGTGTATGGATCAGAAATATCAGACAGTGCTGTCAAACCAGACACAATTGGATGTGAAGACACTAATCAAAACTTTTCATTGACTAATCATTGCAGTACAGCAGTGAAAGATGAGGACTTAATTAAAAATGAAGTAAACCCACCTTCATCTAGAAGCAAATCACTATGCCATTCACAACTGCAGATGACAAACCTTGAGCTAGTGGCAGAGACCTCACAAAAACCAGATCAAAGTTGCTCTCAGGTAAAAGTACCATCAACAGCCATGACCAACAGGAAGGCTGTTTCTAGAAGGAAATTGAAGAACAAAACAAGGTTGCGTTTAAAAGCAAAAAAGTCTACCAGACTTGACAATCAGTGTTTGCCTCAAGGTGCTGTCTTGACCTCAAAAGAGGACTGTACATCACATTTTCAGGTTAGTGAGGCCACCCTTTTGAAAGACCATAACCCAACAATAATCAAACAGGCCATCTCTAAATTAGAGTCCAGTATTGCTGAGTGCAGTCCAGAAAAATCTACATTGCAAACAAAAAAATATGCTCTGCAAACACTACAAAGCAAAAGTGATCTGCATGATGATCCCACAACACTTTCAGAAGTTGAGACAGATTTAATGGATTCTAAGAAGCACCAGAAGGTGAGAAGACATGGTATTAAAGCTTCTAAAGGCAAAACCTATGAGCATGCAACTAGTCTGCTGAATAGTCAGTCTTTACAAGAGTCTGTGAGTCAAACAGATTCTGTTTCAATCTCAGTGACTGAATCTTCAAACATTCTAAACCCTCAGAAAAACCCAACGAAATCAAGGCAAAAGAAAAGAGTAAATATCAACAAGGCAACAAAATCCCCCCAAAAGGATATTCCCTTACCATTGTCAAAAACTAAGAAACAGATGGGGATTTCCAATACAAGGACTGTGAAAGCAAAAATATCTGTTAGGAAGCCTAATAGAACAGATGACTGTGACACTACTCTTTTGGACATACAACCTTCTTTAGCCACTCTAAAGCAAACAGATTCTCTTCCAATAGCGGAAATTAAAGTTGAGTCTCCAGTTGTTTTCCGCACGCACGCACAGTCAGTAAGGAAGTCTCTGAAAAATAAATTGTCAGATATTAAACATAAAGCAGTACCTACAGTTGACCAAACAACCGCTCATCAAAGTGTTTTGAATCCACTCTCCGAATCTGATGACAGCATTGTGCAACCAACTATGAGAAGGTTCAGTCCAAGAAAAACACTTGACACAGTCAGTAAGAACTATGAAACAGCTCATTTGAATGAGTCCATTTCTTTAGTTGATTCAATCTACTCGACAGTAACTGAGATTTCAGGTGTCAGCCTAATGAACACAGAAAAGACATCAAGTAAATGGAGAGAGACAAATATCAAATTTATGGAGGAACAAACATCCACTACTAGCCAAAAGGAAGATGTTATTGTACTGCCTTCAGAAGATTTTGCATCTATTGTGGTTTCAAATTCAGAAAAGAATGTTAAAGCCAAAAAACTTTCTAGAAACAATACAAATGACACCCACTTAGATGATAATTTGTTCGAAGACACCTCTTTATTAGCATTTGTGACTCAAGAAAATTCTATTTCACCTTCAAAGATTGACTGTTCAATCAGTGTTAAACAAACCAGTACACTGAAAAAGCCAAGAAAAAAGACTGTAACCAAAACCGAGGCAGAAGAAATACTCAATATAAAACAGCATGAAGATTTTGTTGCAATAACCTCAAAACCTAGTGCAAACATAGTGGCCTCTAATTCACAGATGACTTTAAAAGAAAAAAGACCTGTGGAAAATGCAATTACAGAGGAAGTAAAGGACAGCCATGCAACTCTTTTTGGCACGCAGACTTCTACAGCCCCTTTGCAGCACACTGGATGTGTTTTAACTTCATTTGCTCACAGCCCACCAAAAAAATCTAAGAAAATGTCTGAACCAGTACATCCACCTGAAGTTGACCAATCAATGCAACAAGAACTCCATCCATTTGATTGTGTGTCAGCTACAGAAATGGATAATTCCGATATTTCAAACCAAAATAAAATAAAAGTGAAGACGAAAAGACTCACTAAAAAGGTCACTAAATGCAAAACACATGTTACCCAAGCAAACAGCAGTATTAGAGAACAGTCTTTTCCAGCTACTGTGCAGCAAGAATATTCTGTTTCAAATAGAAGCACAAATTCAAGGTCGGATGAATTGACAAAGAAACTCACAAAAAAGAAAACATCAACACTAAAAGTCAGAAATGTTCAACCAGAGGACCATCCTACAGTTTTGTCAGAACTTTTGCCTCAACTAATACCTCTGGGTAAGGATGCAACACACGACTCTTGCATAAAAACAGACTTTGAGAATGAATCAGCTAAAAGTCCTGTTGAAAAACAGGTTTTCATCACTACTGAAGATGCTACATGCACTCAGAGCTTGTTAAAGGCAAAGAAAACACAAGAGAAGCTAGTACAAAAAGAAGATAAACAAAGCAATATCCTAGAACTGGCTCACAGAGAGGACAAAATGTCAGATGCACCATCTGTTGTGCGGGATGTAGCCTTTGAACATTTTGAGCCATTGGAAGCACAAAGCTGTGACCAGCAGAAGAAAGCTCAAAAATCCAAGACAATTGAAGAAACGCATGAATTTGCTAATGTTTCTTTGTCTCAAGATAAAAACACTGGATCAGATGAGGCAGGTGTCATGGTCACTTTTACACAAATCCAAGATATCTGTAACATACATGATGATCAAGCTATAGGATCACAGCAGCCTGAAAAAGATGAATTCAAGGAAGAGAGTAGAATTAAAGACTGCAAAGCCACAAAAAAACCTAAAACAAAGAGTAGAAAAGGTGGGCGAAAGATGAGCAAGATTGCAGGCCTGTTAACTCAAACAGTTAAAGAAGAGGACCCAAAAGATATATCTAATAATAACGGAATTGCCTCTGATTTTCAGAACAACACACAAATTCCAATTTCTGATAGCACACAGAGGATAGCCATTATTTCAGAAGAACTAGTAATGAAATCAAGAAAATCAACCTGCCCACAAAAAATAGACTTGGGTCCATTTGTTGAAAATGTGTCAACCCAGGGCTCTTTAGACATCACTGAGTGTCATACAAGGCTTGGAGAGACTCTTTCAGGTTCCATGCAGCCTGCTGATTGTAAAGGCCAAATCACTGTTGAGCAAAAGTCACCTACACGAGGAAGACCCCCTTCAATTAAAAACAAGAGACAGAAACTATCTATAGCAAATTTAGAAGATAACACCTCGCCAACTGTCCAGATCTCAGATCTCTCTTCATGTCAGGATGGCACAGAGACTCTTTCAAGTTTCATGCAACCTACTGACTGTGAAGGCCAGTACACTATTAAGCAAAAGTCACAAAGACGAAGAAGACCCCTCTCAATAAAAAGCAAGAAACAGAGGTTGTCTATAGCACATTTAGAAGATAACACCTCTCCAACATTTCAGATCTCAGATCTCTCTTCATGTCAGGATAGCACAGAGACTCTTTCCAGTTCCATGCAACCTGCTGATTGTGAAGGCCAGTACACTATTAAGCAAAAGTCACCAAGACGAGGAAGACTCCCCTCAATAAAAAGCAAGAAACAGAGGTTGTCTATAGCAAATTTAGAAGATAAAACCTCTCCACTTGCCCAGATCTCAGATATCTTTTCATGTCAGGATGGCACAGAGACTCTTTCCAGTTCCATGGAACCTGCTGATTGTGAAGGCCAGAACACTATTAAGAAAAAGTCACCAAGACAAGGAAGATCCCCCTCAAATAAAAGCAAGAAACAAAAGTTGTCTGTGGCACATTTAGAAGATAACGCATCTCCACCCATCCAGATCTCGGATTTCTCTTCTTGTCAGGATGGCACAGAGACTCTTTCCAGTTCCATGGAACCTGCTGATTGTGAAGGCCAGTACACTATTAAGAAAAAGTCACCAAGACAAGGAAGATCCCCCTCAAATAAAAGTAAGAAACATAAGTTGTCTATGGCACATTTAGAAGATAACGCATCTCCATCCATCCAGATCTTGGATCTCTCTTCTTGTCAGGATGGTACAGAGACTCTTTCCAGTTCCATGGAACCTGCTGATTGTGAAGGCCAGTACACTATTAAGAAAAAGTCACCAAGACAAGTAAGATCCCCCTCAAATAAAAGCAAGAAACATAAGTTGTCTATGGCACATTTAGAAGATAACGGATCTCCATCTATCCAGATTTCGGATCTCTCTTCTTGTCAGGATGGCATAGCAACTCTTTCCAGTTCCATTAAACCTGCTGATTGTGAATCCCTGTACACTATTAAGCAAAAGTCACCAAGACAAGGAAGATCCCCCTCAAATAAAAGCAAGAAACATAAGTTGTCTATAGCATATTTAGAAGAGAATGCATCTCCATCTGTCCAGATATCGGATCTCTCTTCTTGTCAGGACGGCACAGTGACTCTTTCCAGTTCCATGGAATCTGCTGATTGTGAATCCCAGTACACTATTAAGCAAAAGTCACCAAGACAAGGAAGGTCCCCATCAAATAAAAGCAAGAAACATAAGTTGTCTATAGCATATTTAGAAGAGAACGCATCTCCATCTGTCCAGATATCGGATCTCTCTTCTTGTCAGGACGGCACAGCGACTCTTTCCAGTTCCATGGAATCTGCTGATTGTGAATCCCAGTACACTATTAAGCAAAAGTCACCAAGACAAGGAAGATCCCCTTCAAATAAAAGCAAGAAACATAAGTTGTCTATAGCACATTTAAAAGATAATGCATCTCCATCTATCCAGATCTCGGATCTCTCTTCTTGTCAGGATAGCACAGCAACTCTTTCCAGTTCCATGGAACCTACTGATTGTGAAGGCCAGTACACTATCAAGCAAAAGTCACCAAGACGAGGAAGACCCCCCTCAATTAAAAACAAGAAACAGAAGTTATCTATAGCACATTTAGAAGATAACACCTCTCCAACTTTCCAGATCTTGGATCGCTCTTCAAGTCAGGACAGTATAGAGACTCTTTCCAGTTCCAAGCAACCTGCTGATTGTGAAGGCCAGTACACTAAGCAAAAATTACCAAGACGAGGAAGACCCCCCTCAATTAAAAACAAGAAACAAACGTTATCTATAGCACATTTAGAAGATAACGTCTCTCCATCTGTCCAGATCTCAGATCTCTCTTCATGCCAGGAAAGCGCAGAGACTCTTTCCAGTTCCATGCAACCTGCTGATTGTGAAGGCCAGTACACTAAGCGAAAATCACCAAGAAGAGGAAGACCCCCCTCCATTAAAAACGAGAAACAAACGTTATCTATAGCACATTTAGAAGATAACATCTCTCCATCTGTCCAGATCTCAGATCTCCCATCATGTCAGGACAGCACAGAAAATAAGGTCAAAGCAGCAAGTCCAGTGAAGCAGAAAGTTGTCCAAAAACTCAAAAAGAGAAAGGTAGTGAAAGTGAAAAATATAACTGTTACTAGACAATTGGGGACTGATCCCTCAGAATCCCTTCAGAGTCTTACTGGTGACATGACACAAATCATCCCTGTACCCAAGCATAAAAAAGGGAAGAACTTCAAAAGCCTAAGGTTGTCAAGCTTGAGAGTATCCAGCAGAACTCCTGAACCATCAGTCAAAGGTTTTCAAAAAGCAGATGTACATTCCCTTCCTCAAAACTCCACAAATGATTTTAATGAGGAGGCAAAAAAATCATTGCCTAAGCCCGGGACAGCGAAGAAACAGAAACACTGTGAAAAAACTGCTATTCTAGATGATGATTCCCTGGCGGATATAAAGATTGAGAATAAGGCAAAAGTTAGAGTAGTGAAAGGAGGAAAACGTGGTCGGAAGAGACGAAAAATGAAAGAACCAGTCCCTGATCTTGTAACTGAACAAGAAGAACTTCAAAGATTAACAACAAAAACCAAAAATAACAAGGGACAAGATTGTTCTGAACCAGCCAAAAGTTTACTGAAAGAGTTTAGTATAACTAATGAATGCTCCACTGATGACCAAAATAATATAGTCACATCAGAGAAAAAGGATGTGAAAACCAAGCTAAGCAGTGTAGAAATGATCCCGGCAATAACTGTAGAGACCTTCCAGATAACACCAAAAACAGAGGTCCAATGCAGTTCTTCCACTTACCCGTACTCCAATTTAATGAAAGAAGACAAGCACAATGAACACAATGCTGAAGCAAATGTAAAAGATTTATTTGCAGTTAATGATAAAACTGGAATCTCTGGTGGAGTCTCTAGTGGAATTTGTAACTTAATTTCTAGCAATGTGGGCAAAGAGGAGTCTGAAAACATTTTTCTGGATACAAAAATTAAACCCAACATTGAGTTAAAATGTACTCAGAAAACAGATGGACCAAATGTGGAAATGTCAAGGGAAATAATACTTGACAACATATCTGAGATAGAAAATGCATTTCAAACATCGACAGAACAGAAAGTGGATGGCTTCACACAGGACAGTGAGGAATGTCTTGTAATGCTAAACAAGGTGTCTAATAAGAGAACAATGAGATCCACGCCTAAAGAAATAATGAAGAAACCTCTAACATGCAAATACTGTGGTGTTTCCTTTAGGCACATTACAGCATACACCATCCATCAACGCATTCATACAGGTGACAAACCCTACAAATGCAAGAACTGTGGAAAAACTTTTGCTCAACTGTCTAAACTCAAGAGTCACCGTAATGTACATAAACAGGATACCTCTTTTCCTTGTCCTTGCTGTAGCCAAAGATT
Source organism: Pseudorasbora parva (assembly GCF_024679245.1). Taxonomy (NCBI): domain Eukaryota; kingdom Metazoa; phylum Chordata; class Actinopteri; order Cypriniformes; family Gobionidae; genus Pseudorasbora; species Pseudorasbora parva. Next base: position 31,602,096 of record NC_090190.1, on the reverse strand, counting down.
CTTGCAGAAAGAAATTTTGCTACGTCATTTTGAAGTTCACCTGCAGGAATCAAAAACAAACAGTAAACCACAGAAGGACATTAAGAGCATGAAAAATACTTCATCAGATGTGTGTTCAGAGACCCCAAACAATTACAGGTGCCTTATTTGCAAGAAAAACTTTGCAAACGACATCAAATTGCAGAATCACATGCAATCGCATGAAGTGGAGAAGCCCTTGACTTGTAAAGACTGTGGGAAGAAGTTTTGGAAACCATCAAGCCTCGCAGCTCATGAAAAAAGTCACTGGCCTGTTAAACCATATGCATGTTCAATTTGTGGAAAGGGCTTTAACCAGCTGAAGGCCCTAAAAAAGCATTCTCAGGACCATGCCGGCGAGACCCCTTTCTCCTGTTTCCACTGCGGTCATGGGTTCAGTACTCTGTCTGCACTTAGGCTGCACCAGGCATCCAAAACTTGCATTGCAAGGAGGAACGATGGGGCAAGCGGTAACATTGAGGGCTTTATTGTAAGTCAAGGAGTTGATGGTCAAGTGAACACACCAGTATTTTTCAAGTGCCAAATATGCAAACAGCTATTCAGGAAATGGTGCCAATACACCCTTCACCTTCAAACACACACCAGCTCTCCCCCATACATTTGTTTTTCCTGTGGACAGTGTTATGAGAAGGATTCAGAAATGAATGTTCATTGTGAGGTTTGTTGCCAGTCAAGTGGGGAGGAGCAGATTTGTGGTGCATCACTCTCTGAAATCATGCAAGGTATTACCTACCCTTTGAAGTGTAGCTCATCCCAGACTCTACCAAGTGCAGGATTTCAGCTGAATTCTCAAACGCAGACAAACTCAGAACAACTCCCACAACTGCCTAAATTGATGGATGTGGAACCTACACAAACAAGGCACACAGATTTTTCACAACTTCCTAAAACGTATTCTACCCAGTCACCCGTCAAGCTGCCAGTTGTCCAATTACCCACTCATTCTCATGTTAACTGTACATCTACAAGTAGCCCTCTAGAATGCGTTGAAATCACTCCAAGTCATTGGAAGTTCAAGTGTCCACGTTGTGGTCAGAGATTTGAGCGGTACAGGACTTTGAGTGCTCATCTGCAAATGCATGCTCCTGGTTTCAGGTATACCTGTGGACATTGTGGACAGTTCTTTGAAAGGTGGAGTAAATTATGGTTACATCAGCGGCGCCATCGCCTAAAAAGCCGCTGTTACTCTTGTAATCAGTGCAATCTGCAGTTTCGCTTCTTTAGCTCCTTTAAAGAACATATGATTGACCATGCTGGGCAGAGACCATTTGCTTGTCCACTCTGTCCCAAAACCTTCATTCAGGAGGCAAGCTTACATGCTCACCAATGTGAGTCTCATAAACTTTGTAAAAGTCTCAAATGCGATGTCTGTTCTAAGACTTTCAGTAATTTAGCTAACTTAATCAAGCACAGTCTTCTGCACAATGGTTCTACCTCTCACATTTGTCTCCCTTGCAATCTGTCATTCACAAATACAAGAGTCTTAAAGGAACACTTGAAAACGCATACCACATACGCACATCCGACCCTCCCTGAGATCCCATCAAAGCCCCTTGATTTTCCTCACAAATGCAAGAGGTGTAAATCTAGCTTTTCAACAGGAGATTTGCTCTATGCTCATCAGATACGGCATTCCAGAGATGCAAAGACTCCAGCAATAGTACCTACCTCAAAATTGTCCAATTCTTGTGACACATCATCATCCACTCGAAGGAATCATATATCAAACCTCAAACTTGATGGCATACCCAATGATGAAAGCCTGTATGTCTATTCCCACCCTGACAGGCTCTATGTGCCCCAGAGTCGCAAAGTACAGATTCCAGTCATTGATTTGGACCCTGATGAACAAGAGGAAGTCTCAGACTCTCAGAATATCACTCCTGAAATTCCAAATAGTGAAATCACTGCTCAGTCTGACAGCACACATCTACCTCAGACCACAGCAGGTCAAGAAACCACCAATCTAAATTTAAGTGAAAGCGAAAAAGAGATGGAAAATGGTGAACATAATTACAGCTGCAAGCTTTCGCGAAGACCTAGATTTGTGGAGACAAGTGTTGATATGGAGGTAGAAATGACTGCTCAAGAAGAAGAGTCTCTGGAGAGTTTTGAATGTGCAGACTGCACTGAGAAACTTAGCAGCGTGTTAAGCCTTTATGAACATTACATACTTCATGCAATGGGCGATACATATGTACATTGATAATGTTGGAAGGTAGATAGTTTCTCACTTATTTACGTTTTAAAATGAATGTTTATAAGAAGTGTTGACACTGTTATCTGTTTTACAGTACCACTTTTTTTTTTGTTGCATGTTTAAAGCTAATATTTGCAAAAATGTGTATCATGTATTTTAGATTATCTTGGAAAAAAAGGAGCATCACCATACCTAACATACTCTTTGAGCCCTTAGGTTCATTGAGTTTAAAAGGTTGTTTTTGCTAGTCATTCCTAGAGACTGTGCTACAGCGGTCATGTCACTATGCCCTCTGTACTGCCCATTTATCGTCTTGATTTGTGCCTTCAGTGAGAGGTTTGCTTCTGTACAAGATCTGTAAATAGCTATACATAAAACTGCATAACTCCACAACCTCCTAGTCATCCCCTGTTAAAAATGTATGAATACATGTTTTAACACATTCCACATTGAAATTTTGTAATATTGAGAGATGGTTAAATATAGGTCAACCTAAAGCATTCATATATATATGTCTGAATGGGACAAAGACATACTGTATATTTTAACAAAATATGTAGCTCTTGAAAACATTAGAATATTTCTGAGAAAAATGTTTGCTTTGAAAAGATCCATTTAAAAATTATATGCTTTTCATTGTAGTCAGATTTTGTTTTTGTTTTTAAATAAAACATACTACTTTTTATGTGTATTAATTTCATTTTTTTGTCAAAAACAATTCTACTGACAAGCCACAGTAAAACATGTTTCTTGGCAAAATAAGGACCTGTAAGGCTTCTGGACAGTTGTCATATTTTAATGGCAATAGAAAAAAAGCAAAAACCATTCAGATTACATGTTTTGCATGGGATTATCCAATATTTAATCAATTGTGCACAGAGCAAAAAGGGAAAAAAGCAAGCCATGTGTGAATTTTTGAGGTACCACACAACATTGCAGTAATTTGGTAGTTAGTCTCATAGCAACTCCATATCCATCTAAAACTGCTTTTATAAGGACCTCTGCTGGCCACTTGAATTTAATTCATTTCTGCTTTTCACGTGTCAAATGGCTTGTACATCAATCACAGAACACTGTTGAATTTATTTCTTCTTCTCATCATCTTTTTTTCCCTCTTGTTTGTTACCACTCTGAGAGGCAAGGGAGCCCATGGCATTGCGGATGGCCTCGTTGTTGGGGTCAACACCAGGTAGATTCTCAAGAACACTTTGGAGGAATTCTGGGTCCTGCATTACATCATAATCATCCTCTTCCTGTAGAATAAGACAAAAAGACAAGTTAGCAGGGAATATGAGGTAACAAATAATGTTGTCAAGAGGAAAAGACCTGGGAATATTTATATATATATATATATATATATATATATTCAAATTCAGTTAATTTCTGCTTGGAAATTTGAAACTATAAAATGTAAGTTTTATAGTATACTGAGACTGAGCAGACCTTAGCTTCCGCAGTGTCCATTGGAGCTCCCGTATCCATTGATTCTCCAAATTCTAACATATGAGGGATAATGAGTAATTATTACATCCTATGTCAAGCACACAAAGGATGTTCTAAGATTGACAAGGTACAAGAGGGGGGCACAAACCTCCGCCTGCCAGAGACATCTGCATGGCATAGGCTATCTGCTCCTCCTCTGTCATGCTGCTGAAGTCTGGCAGTGCTGCCACACCACTCTCAGGCTGAGAGGAAGACATCTTCAAAAGAGCTTCCTCGGATTCTGAGGGAGAGAACAAAAGTGACTGTCTGCAATTGGAATCGACTTCAAGGTAAAAAAGTATAGGCCGCACAAAACGAGTCAATAACTGATTCAGCATTTAAAAAGAAGTTATTCAGGACTGTGTTAATTATATGGAAGGCAAGCATTTTTTGTATAGATTTGAGTTCATACTTTCAAGATCTCTCCAAACTCAAATCTGGCAGAATATATACTAAAATTAAATATTTGTAATTTAAATAATACAAAGAATATATAAATAAAAAACATGTTTTTTTATATATATAAATATATATAAATTGTTTTGGGGGTTTTTTTGTGCAAAATATGCAGTAACCCTTTATAATAACTTTCATTAATAGATCATTAACAAACATTACATGTGACCCTGGACCACAAGAGTAATGAGAGTATTTTTAAAAAAAAATTAAGATACATCATTTTATACATCATCTAAAAGCTGAGTAAATAATCTTTCTATTGATGTATGGTTTGTTAGGATAGAATATTTGGCACAGATACAACTATTTGAAGACCTGGAATCTGAGGGTGCAAAAAAATTCTAAATATGGAGAACATCGCCTTTAAAGGTGTCCAAATGAAGTCCTTAGCAATGCATATAACTACTAATAATACATGTGATATAGCTACGGTAGTAAGTTTACAAAATATCTTCATGGAACATGATCGTTACTTAATATCTTAATGATTTTTGGCATAAAAGAAAAAGTTATAATTTTGACCCATATTGTTGGCTATTGCTAGCCTAGAAATCTAGACCAAGAGTATCGTCTAGCAACTCTCAATACACTTTTGAGCTGTAAAAACTCCGGTCAGGCCAATCACATCGTGTATAGAGTCGGTGGGCGGGGCTAAGCATAATGACAGCTGAGTTGCGCTTGCGTGCTACTAGTAAACACAGAAACTGGCGAACGGCGGTCTTTCGAATCAGCTTTGACCGCGACTCTGGAAGACTTGGAGTTAAGCTTTTCTCTGAGAAAAGAACGGCACTAAAGTGATTCTTAAAAAGGGAAGATGTGTTCGGGGCTTTGCCGACCGGATATGTTGAAAGTTTTATCTGTCAAAGAGCTCCGCTTCACCTTTGTTGCCCTGGTTGGTGTAGCGCTATCCTATCGCGTGCAGAGGGAGTTTGAAAGACAACAATTTATCCCGCCACTCGGATTGAGCTCTGTCAATGGTGAGTTTCCAGACCAAACATCTTGATGTGGGTCTGACTTGTCAGGCCAGGCTATTGCCACAAATATATGATCATGCACTTCTTTAAAATCTACAATGTCATTTAACTTCAGTTTATATATGACCTAACTCACTTTATTTACATTTACAAATGCAAAAAGACGCTTGGTACCTATGAGTGATCTGGATGATCAACTGAAATTGTAACAATATAAGAATGACTGGTCCCACTTTGTTAGGTTTCTTCAACTACAATGTACTCGCTTCAATAAAAAGTAATTATGTAGCAGATACAATGTACTTATTGTGTTCATGTTCTGCTGCGAAACACATTTGCTGCTATTTAGGCGTGATGCAGGTAACGTTAGGGACAGGTTTGGGGGTATGGGTAGGTTTAAGGGGTCAACAGTATACAGGGGTCAGTTTGATTACTTATAAGGGAACACTATTCAAACTGTTTATATTACATTGTTTTGATAAATGAAGCATTTTTTGAAAAATAGTTTTTTTCTCCAGTTGAGGTATGATTCAAGAAAAATCCTGTTTAATGATATAGTATGGTTGAGGCAAAATAAAATGTTTTGCACCCAAATGTGGTGTTATGCATTTAGCAAGCATTTAGTCCATAAATGTTCTAAATGATTATAATAGACATTGATACAAATGTACAAATAATTAATAGTTTCAGCTTTATATTGGGTAATGCAAAAATATACACAGTAAACGAAGACAAAATGTATGACCTTTGCAGACTGTGGTTGAGTTAATGAATAATATGATAAATAGTATGTTAAGTGCTTAAATTTGATAATTAAACCTTTTTTCCACAAAATTTGTAAATGTAAAAAAGTGCATTAAGTAATGTGCATTAGTACTTAATCATTATTTAAGAAAAAAATGCTATATTTAATATATAAAATATTTAATATCAAATATATATATATATATATATATATATATATATATAAAATAAATACACACACATACATACATACATACACATACAGTATATATGCAAATATTTCTTAAATATGTACATGAATGAGTATGTATTTATATATACATAATAATAGACAGTACGCACATATGCAAGCAAAATCTGTTATTTTGGATGTGATTAATTGATTTGTCAGCACAAAAATGATATGTTAAGCATTATATAATGCGTGTTAGTGATTTATGAATGAAAGTTTATATAAAGTGTTACCCTTGCCCAAAACCACAGTGCCAACCATCCTTCACTACTTTAAACATCCACATGTCTTTACCGTCAGCGGTTGAGTTGGGAATGCCAGCTTCAGCTGCTGATTGGACGGCCGCCCTACGAGCCTCCTCTTCCTGCCTCTGCCTTTGTTCCTCCATCGATACACGCAGCGCCTATAAAGCAAAAACAACTCCAATAAATATCTCCCGTTTCAATGTCATCAGAATAGAATCAAGTGAGATTGCAATAAACAACATTCTAAAAATGCTGCTTTATTAATGCTTTGATCATTTGAATCAGTTTAAGTGGGGGAAATGATCATCCAATAATGCTGCTGAAATTGTAAATCATGCACAAACAATGTTAAAGTACCAAAGTGCTTTAGCGTTCATCTATTTTGAGTAGTGATGCACCAAAATTAAAATTCTGGGCCGAGACGATCGAAAATAACTGACTTATTTAAAAAATATTTTTGTATAATTGTATTAATTTTAGACTTCTTAATTAATTTCATGAATTTTACCTAAACACCAAGCTAATTTAATAATCCAGAAACAGAATGACATAATTAGGTTTCTACTCCAGTGTGTTGGTTCAATTCTAAAGGCATAGGGATAAGTTCACAACCTGATTGGTCTGCTTTCATTACATATTTTGCGACAACCTAATCTGCCGCAAGGAGATGCAGTTCTGATGCCTGTATCGAACTGTGATGATCGCGACTATGATGAGAAAAAAACAGGCATGCTTGATTCTGCCCTTTTTAGGGTCCCTTTTGTGACATGTTTACATGTCTTTGTTCCGTGTTGCATTCATGTTTTATTTGACCCGCACCAGAGTTCGGTTGGAAGCGGACCGAGACCCATCTTTTCAGCAGTCTCGGCCCACTTGCTTCCTGCGGGTTAAGATGGCACGTATTCAAATGAACCGCACTAACAGAGCAATCACACCAGGGTTCATTTTAATGGAATCAACACGCCAAGTGTGAACATACCCGTAGTCAAAATTGCTGCATAAAGGTTAAACCGATAATGATTATTTTGCATAAAATTATGATTGCAATGATTGTTGTGACTTGAGAAATCATATGCATGGTTTATTTTACTTCATCTAGTTTCCTGATTTATTATTTATTATTATAGTAGTAATTACTGTAATTACAAACTACATCATTTTTATTTCTATTTTATTAAAACAACAGCAACAGCAAACATTATAGTCAAGATCCATGTTTGAATTTATTACACTTCGTCTCTAAGAAGGTTTGATTGCAGATTTAGTCACAGTAAACAGCTCATGACAGAAAACAGACTGGCTGAATGTCACTTTCATTTAAGCAGAAGATCTGAAATGGATTCAGAGCGTGTACACATGTCGCCAGATACACCAGGCAAAAAATGTATCCTTTAAATAAAAAAACTCTAATTTGGGGGATTTACACTTTCGACATCTGGCAACCGCACGCATGAAAGCTCAAAGTAAAGTCTTGTACAGCAGTCTACACTCACCTAAAGAATTATTAGGAGTACTAATAATACTAATACTGTGTTTGACCCCCTTTCGCCTTCAGAACTGCCTTAATTCTACGTGGCATTGATTCAACAAGGTGCTGAAAGCATTCTTTAGAAATGTTGGCCCATATTGATGGGATGGCATCTTGCAGTTGATGGAGATTTGTGGGATGCACATCCAGGGCACGAAACTCCCGTTCCACCACATCCCAAAGATGCTCTATTGGGTTGAGATCTGGTGACTGTGGAGCCATTTTAGTACAGTGAACTCATTGTCATGTTTAAGAAACCAATTTGAAATGATTCAAGCTTTGTGACATGGTGCATTATCCTGCTGGAAGTAGCCATCAGAGGATGAGTACATGGTGGTCATAAAGGGATGGACATGGTCAGAAGTAATACTCAGCATTTATCGTCATAATTTTTTTCAATGAAATTAACACTAGCATAAAATAGCATCAAAATGTGCCAATAGAGGAGCGCTAATGAACGTCACTGTATCGGTCTATGATTCCAGCCCTTTAAAATCATTTTGGCAGCCAAAACTTCAGAATAAATGCTCTACTTATAGATGTTTCTGCATTTTAAACAGATGACGAAGTAGTTTCATCTTTAAAAAGAAAAAATACATTTCGCTTGTATGTTTATGGATTCATTCTTTGGTCTAATTATACCAGAGATGATTTTGTATATTACCAGGGCCAGCTCTGGGTCCGCACTGGGGTCCACTCCAAACTCAAAATCACTTGCACCCAGGCCCATCATGGTACCACCCTCACCAGCCAAGATGGGAGAAGAGAGCAGGGCATCCGCCAGGCTGGGCCCAGGGGGCACAGTGACCAGATGAGAACCTGTGCCCTCCTTTCCGTTCAGAGTGTTCACAAATGCAGTCAGTTTTTCTGTGTTTACCTCCTAAACAGATTGATTAAAAGAGACTGTCAAAAATGAAATAAGAAAATCTGAAAGATTAACAGGTAAGAAAGATTTGACCAGTCACCTCTTCTCCAAAATTTATCACATCTACATTGACTTTTTCTTTTTTCAACCGCTTGGCCAACTTCACCAGCTAGAAAAGATTTGATTTAAAAATATACATTAGTATTACCTAAAATGAAGACAGTTTGACCAACATGGAAAAAATTCATTTAAGATTAAAAAATGAATTCATGAATAAAAACAAAACATACATCTTTTTCATTGTCCTCTACTGGGCTGCCCACAAAAGCAACAATCCTCATCTTGTGGTTCTTGCCTTGTCTATGCTTTAGTGCCAACTACATGTAGACATACACAAATGGAAGTGTTAGAGAATTAAAATATTACTTATTTCAAAGGAAAATTACCAAAACCTGCATGACCAAAAGGAAAAATTCTGAAGAATTCATAGGAATTTTATATTATATATATATATATAACATTAGATAAACAAAACAAAAACTTCTGAAGCTTTCTGAACAGAAGTAATCACTCTTAGTATATAGTACAGGAGTCATCTGGTGCTTTTAAGATGCTTCTGCATCTTGGCTTATCATTTACCAAAGCAAGTCATACAGATTTGGAGAAAAATAAGAGAGAGTTAATGTTAATTTTTGGGTGAACTACCTTTAAGTGTCATTGAATGTACTTACATGTGCCACTCGTATGCCGGTGCAGAAGGAGATTTTTCCCAGCGGCTGAACCGCATGGAGTTTTGAGAGTATGCGTCCAGTGTCTGGTGTTAAAGTGGTGAGCACCTCACAATTACTGCACAAAAGCAAAACGTGTTACATAACATCACCACTGCCTGTCAGATCATCATCTGTCTATCGATCATAAATGAAATAAAATACGACACAGACAAACTTACTTGGCCATTGTGATTAGCCCCACATTGTTCTCTGGGTTGCTACGGGTCTTTGAGTGACAGACAATGTTGACCGCATCCTGCTGTGCCTGTAACCTTGTCGGTAGAAAGTCTCCATTCCTCATGTATTCACTGTTGTCCACACTGTAATGACAAATGAACACAATCAGCATTTTTATTTTATTTTAAAACAATTACTGATTTTATGGTAGTGTAATAGAATAAACTGGGTGATGAGAGGTAAACAGACATCCGGTCTACATCTTTAAAGCCAGGATGAAACAGAGTTATGACAATCTTTGTGCCACATAAACATATGAAACAGCTTCTTGAACAAGAAAAATACAGGGACTTGAAATGCAGGCGTTGTGCTGAACTCCCCTCACCTACTCCTAAACCAACCAATACTACTAGGGGGGTAATAATCTGGCAGGGGGTAAAAATTCAGCACAACAACGGCATGGTGTATTCCGATCTTCAAGCAGGAGCTGGATTTTTTTTTTTTTTTAATGATATCAATTCACAATCACAACGTGTTCATTCATTTGGCCAGAGCCGTGGATAACTGTCCCACTGAGCCTGGTCTCTCCTGACGGAGTTTTGGTTCCTGGCCACTGTCGCCTTTGGCTTGCTATGTGGTTTAAAATAATTAGTAACATTCTCGATTTGAGTTTGATTGCATGACACAGACACTATCGGATGAGAACAAAACTTGAAATGAATGGAGCTGGATGATGACACTACTCTCTACTGCAAAGCTGCTTTATAACCGATTAAATTTTATTTCATAATCGCCGCTTTCCTGACATTTGCAAATAATAAAGAATTAAACACCAGCACATAGTGATCCTATTTTCACACAACATAACAGCCAGAGTAAGTAAACCGGATCCCATCAGTAAACAACTGCTTTAACTAAAGGACAGTGTATTAAAATCAAGTAAAGTTAAGCTGCCTATATAGAATGCGTTGAACCAACAGACTTCACTTCATGACAGTTCAGACCGAGTTCACTATCATTTGCTCATTGTTTATGGGTAATACATGTGTTTTTTGTGATAGCAATCTGTTTCTTTATCATAGATCTACCAGCTGAGTAATGACTCAGGAAAATGTCATTCCAACCAGAAACCGACAATTGAATTCTCTTAATTGTTTTTAAATAAGAGCGCAAAAGTGTGACGGAACGAAAAACGTATGTATTTACAATAATTCGGAGAAGTATTGACTACGCAAAAAATGCATGTATATGTCCAAAATATCACGTTTGTTTATTTCTTACCAGACCATAGTACTTTCGAGCCCCATCTTGGAAATTCTCTAGTCCGTTTCCCGAAGAGAAGGCATCACTGATTGGCTTACAGATGTAGGACACTGACGATATTTGTAACAACGAAGCTGATTGGTCGACAGTTTTGTCTCTGGTTCTCTTCCTGGAGGCGGATTAGAAATGTAGAAAAGTAGCGCCCACATGTGGTGGGAGGTGGTCACGTTTCAAGATAGTTGACACAAAAAATAAAAATTTCACGTTGTTTACAAACCTTCTTTTTCCCCCAGGAAATTAAGAAAAGGCTAAGGATTATCAGCCTCAGTTACTATTCACACAGACGTGAATGTCAACTAAAACAATCAATCTGCAGAACATAATGACAGAGAAAAATAAATAAATAAAAAAATCCAACAGAAGTCATACAGGTTTGGAACAATGTGAAATGTAAGTGCAGATAAAACACAAACCATGCATTTGACAGGCTTAAATATATAATCTGTTGGTAAACCTAACATGGGAAGTTAATACACTAGTTTTTTTTTCCTCAGTGTTGTTTATTTCATTAATTTGCATACAGCATGAAATGTTACAATATTTCCCACTCCAAAAGTCTCAATATCCTCTGACAGAGAGCAGTAATACATGAATGTCATTGTAAGAGAGGAATAGATTTTAATTTAAAGCTACTATTTAAGACAATTCTCAGTTTGAGGCAATAAGCATTTTCAGAGCAAACCGCAATTGCACAGAAATCCCAGATCGTGAGTGTACAGTAAAAAACGCATTCACCTGCCCAAACAAATTTACACAGCCACCAGGTGTCAGACCTTACATACCTTGTCACATAAAAAAACCTGCAATAGACACTTTGGAACTTGAGATAAAGAAATAAATTACATGCAAACATACAAATAAATATGACTTTGTACAGGAATGTTTTTTTTTAATGTTTATAAAAATGGTCACAGAAAAAGTTCCAGCAATATGTTCCCTTACTCAACCACCTACCCATATATCATAACATTTGCATCTTCATTCATCTTCATCTCTGCATTCAGGCTTACTAATTAGCATGCACATATTAAAAAATGATGACAAAAAAAGATTTCGTTTAGTTTGACTTCAATTCCACAAAACCGAGGCCTTAAGAGAAGTTCCTATGCTACAATCTATGTAACCTTACTCTCATTAAAGGAAACTCAAAACAGTACAGATGCTGTATATTGTTTTACAGTAGCTGTTCTGGTAGGTCTTGCTAATAAAAATAAAATTAGTCCTGAAAGCCGAAATACTGAATTTTGTCTTTTGTACGTGGTATAATATTTCAGGCCACGTTACAAAAGTGATCTGTTGGCTTGTGTTTGCTTTCTTTTTTCTTTTTTGCAAACAATGTAAAATTGAAGTAAATAAATCTCTAAACAGTTTTTAAAATTAATTAATAGGTCAATCAAACATGATTGATATGCATGACATTTTGCAATTCAGCACAATCCACTTGCATAGTGAAAGGCTTTGTGTTAATGACAAGGCAAAATAACTCTTCTGATTAAGGCACATTTAAATATATATATAAAAAAAATCATCACAGTACTGCATTTCTAAAACCAAAACCAAACATTTTACAGATTCAAAAGTTTTGAAAAAGTGTCTCGTTACGTGATTGTTCGGGCAACCTGATGTGGATTTATTCATCCTACACTGTATTTTTTCTGGGTAGATAATAATGACACATTCCTAAAATGTCTTGGAAAAACTCACAATCAGCCAAATTTCCTTTTTTCACCTTAGCAAAGTCAATAACATGACAGCAGATTTGTCTCCTTGGTAAACTAAGAGAAAAAAAAGAGATGCATGGTCAAATTAAGTCCACTACAAGACACCCACAGAGGCCCTCAAAAGACCAGTTTGTTCTCCAAGAGCCAGTCACGTGACGCCAAGTTCTCATATTGTATTTCTGCTGTGAACATTATCAGGTCCTGGAAGTTCATGTAAAAAAGGAACTGCTTTTTGTGTTTAAGAACAGTGATATCACACTGTTGAGGTAATACAGTGGCATCTTTCTTTTGGTTCCATTTCTTAGCAGCAATATTGGATGTACTGACATCCAAAAAAGTACATAAAAAGGGGTGGGGGGGTATCTTATCCTAATATCTTTACAGTTTTATGAACATGTGCACTTCTCTCTTTTGTAATCCAGATTCTCCAGTTTCCACTTCCCTGAACTTCAGCTTTCTTTCATCCTGTAATCCTTAAAAGAGAGTAAATCTTTGTCCTTGGGGGCTTTATTGTGTCCTGTTTATCCATAGTCTTTCACTGCAACACAGCAAAAGAAAGAATACAACTCTTTTACAATAGGGTAGAATGACTAAAACATGTAATTCAGCACGCTTTGTAGGAAGCAGTTTTCATATCCTGTTAAATGACACAAAGACCACATTGTAATTTGTAAGTGTGTATGCGCTCTGAGAAGAGAGAGATCCTTTCAGTTCACAACCTTATTTGTTGGCACAGTAGAGCAGGGGTTCCCAAATGGTTTCACTTCAGATTTTATATTGGATGTAGTGACAAAACATTGTAGCAAAATGGTTATCACACTATAACCTCTGCATTAGGGGAGGGATCTTTGTCTGCAGGTGTGGAAAAACATCAATATTCATGATGATTCACGCCCTTCCCCACATAAGCCTTCCTGACACAAAACATGTCTTACAAATTTTAAATCAATATATTGTATTATGTAAAGAGTGGCCAGAGTGATTTTTTACATCGTCGTGAAGCAAACGTTCTAGTCTACGTGATCCAGTTTTCAAAAGTCTTGTAAACAAATATTCAGGATGGGTTTTATAGCCTTATAAGTGACTTTTTTTCACAAACCATGCATAAACTTAATTTTTTCAAAACCATAAACTTTTACACACATGCTGCTCCCATATTATTGTAGCAGAGTTTGTGCTGAATACAGTGTAATCAGACTTTAGCCATGAAAATGTTACAAGTAACAGAAATAAGCTCAAGCTCAAAAAAACAGCTCGGGGTTCATAAAAATAAGCACATAACATATATTAAAGTTGTATAACCTGTAAAATGTCTCTTACTTCTGACGTGCTTGTCTGTGGAACAATCTCACTGAGTGAAATGACTTCGATATCCAAACTTTCCCCTGATGACTGGGCAGCTAAACTGCTACGACTGGAAATGAAATGCATTGATATTATTAGTAAAAAGAGTAAGAGTGCATCAGTGTGATAGAATTAATAGTAGTGGTTGTAAAATACATCTTTCATTCAATTTAACCAAATCATTTTGTCTAACCATCACATACCTCGGAACTGGAGTGTTTGTGGAGGGCTGAGAGCTTACAGGAGATGTTGCTGACAGGGTTGTATCAGCTGAGCTACTCGTGACCTCATCTTCAGGAACCTGTTGTGGGAGCAGGTCAGGACGAGCACCTGAAGAGAGAAGAAGTGCCAAAAGAGTGAGCGCTCCTTAGTCAATAATGATTTAGTCAAGGTTGAGGGGGAAAAGGGAAAAAAAATAAGTGGAGGATTTATTGCCATTGTCCATGCATGTGCTACAGGGGGCAGACATTTACAGCTCTCATTTGCTCTATCAACACACAAGGGCATCTAACTTTTAAACTACACAAAGTTATCATGCAGTCTCTGCTAGCACTGAAAACAAAGCATAACATGAACAAAGTTTTCCATAGAAGATCAACAACCATGACCCTCACTGAGACCCCAACCCGATCACACATAAATGCATATAAATAGTACGAGTGTGCAATGTCGTGGAATGTATACGCCAAAACTCATTTTGGCATGGATATGATACGCTGTTTTTCGCGTGCATATGATACGCACTTTATGGCGTATATATGACACGCGCTTGGGTAGGTTTAGGGTGGTGGGGCGTATATATATGACACGCGCTTGGGTAGGTTTAGGGTGGTGGGGTGGTGGTTCGTATGTATAATACGCCATAAAATGCATATCATATGCACGCCAAAAACAGCATGCCATAGACACGCCAAAATGAGTTTTGGCGTATACATTCCACGACATTGCACACTCGTACTATTTATACGCATTTTTGTGAGAATACCCTGGAGACCCACAAGTAGCTTGCAGGAAAAAAGTGCTGCATAGAGGAAATTAAAACCCGTTCTTCTCAGGTCATAGAGTTTACATAACAAAACCAAGCAAGCCTCAAAACAAGTGCAGGCCAGGTGTGTAAGTAGCAGAATTTTACAAAGCCAAAGTCAGACCAGGCTGTTCTATTTTAAAAGAAAAACAACTGCTCATGCATGTAGCAACTTTTTGTGTGTTATTGTGATGGCTACACACATTTTTGTTCAAGGCCAGTTTGGCCTGTACAGAAAAAATAAACTTTTTCTGAAAAACATCAAAACATGTTAAATGTCAAAAAATAATTGACACAGTATCAGAATTGGTCCATTTGTTTTAAAAAAAAAGTCTTACAAATTATTTTGAATGGATAATACTAGCAACATCAGTGCACTTATGTTCATTAAAAAAAGGGTCATTCGGGCCACACATGGTCACCTTTTTCCCCATCCGGCCCTCAACCTAAAATGAGTTTGATACCCCTGATTTAGGCCTTGACTCTTATCTTGCTCAGATACTCTGCTTAACCTTCCTTTTTCTATTTATCTCTCAATGTCTTCTCATACCGCTGTCTCCTTGAGTGTCTGGGCTAAGGGACACAGCTCCACCGCTGGGCAGCTGCACTGTAGTCTGCTGAGGCTGTGTTTGTTCTGCTGCTATAGGAAGGAATTGATGTGATTGTCCAGATACTGCGATGTTTGACTTCTTCCCACCAGACACGGTTCCACCTCGACTTTTCTTTGACGGAGAGGTTTTTACTAGCGTAAGAAAGAAAAACAAATACATTTAATGCATCAGCCCTTTATTGCAACAAAAGCAAATGCTCCAATGTAACTATTAAACTTACATGGAGGTTTTTTGAAGACTGTGCTGCACATAAACTTCTGGAAACGATCTGCGTAGAAACTGGGCCGGTGCACAGATACCGTGTCCTGCAGAGGACAATATCAAATAGTAGAGAAAACAAACAAAATGTTGTATTTGTAAAGTTAGCTCTTTATTCTGATATGGTAGTTTATTCAGTGTTTGATATGTGACATACCCCATCATGCAGCAGAGCTTTCCATGAGTGCTCCAACTTCTTCACAAGCCTAAATACAGAAAGTTATTAGGACAATTTTAGGGATTTATTATGAAGAAAACACAAAGATGTGTAAATAGAATCTACCTATAAGACTGAAGGATATCAATGATGCCGATAAAAACCAGCAATCTTTCTCCCTTTGAACTGAATGCTGGAATTCCTCCCATGCTGCAAAGAAAGAACAAATATTGCATGTTAACAGTTTGTCAAATAAATGCAGCCTTGCATAAGAGACCCATTTCAAACACATGAACAAATCTTATTGAACTTAAACTATTGAACAGTGTACATTTTTTAATTAAACTGTTCTAGAGTCATACACACTCAGAGCTATTTTTAGTGCTTTGTGGTCTCAAGGTGCCAGCCAAAGGTTCACTAACCTTTCATAGGGCTGAGGTGAAGTCTTGCCCTTGGACTCCCCTTGAATAGACTCAATGGCTGTGCAGTAAAGGGGCTTCTGGCCTGGTGCCTTTTTCTGGGTATCAGGCACTGCAGTAGACGCCTCTTCACCTACCCGGTCCAAGTTGTGGATACCCATCAGCAGACTGTAGTCCATGATCTTAAAGCTCTGTAGTACCTATAGATAAAATGACATATAGAGCAAGATTGAGAAATCATATTTTAAAATAAGGTCAGTGTGCTATAAAAAAAAAATCACCTGTAAGTTTCAGACTGCACAAAACTTCTTTGTTAGTCCAAAAATAGCTTTTATTGAAACCAAGCTTAGAAAACAACTTGTTTCAGATTGTTACATTACTACATCAACATCATAGTGTATAATAATTAAAGTATCACAGAAAAATAATGTGTAGGGTACAAAAAAAAATACTTATCACAACCCTTATTGGTTCATTTTAAATCATGGCCAGAAGGAAGGAAGACATGTCAATCAATTTGTTGTCTTTGATTTAACGTGATGTCTCATGAGTGGGAGAGTTTTAGCGTGGTAAAGAATCAGATTTTACTTGTTTTTAATTTAACTTGTAGCTGTATATTCAAGTGATCGCAATGCCCAAGTGGCCTAATTGTAAGATGCACGCTAAAAAGTGTGAATCTCTCAAAACGTGAATTACACCTGTGATGGGAATCCTTATGAAATTTATTTAGTGCAGAATAATGAGCGATTTGTTTGTTTTCTTTGGTCTTTTGTTGTTTGATTTGCATTAAAACACAGACAGCAGCGCAGCAGGAATATTACAGTATAATCTTGGATTATGCAACACACATACAGCTCAGTCCTTTCACACAGTTAATTAATAAACCATTGGTTTGCTACATCTGCCTTTTTCATGCTATATCCAATATGCCGATGGTTGTAAATTCATCAAATCGGCCGGTAAATATCGGCAGTCGATTCATCGGTGCATCTCTACTTACCGGTATTTGAATTGTGTCTACACTTTACAAAACAGGATTTACAAAGACATAGAACTGTGGACACACGCAAAACAACTGTCAAGTGGATTTAACTACCGTGAATGCGCAAGATGCAGTTATTACTAGCCATATATTTACAACCGAACATAACCTCAAGGGCAGACAACATGGCTGGATATTTACGTGAAGAGCACAGCTGAATCTTTAAAGAACAAGCCACCTTGTAACACCAGTTTTGTTGAGGCTAAGACACACCAAGCCGATGTCAGAGAACTAGCAGAGACGAAAACAGACCATGTTGTCGTCTTGCGTTGGCTGAGACTGAGCCAAAAAGTTGTGCTCACTGAATTTTCAAACAAAACATGCGTTCTGCACCCCAAATCTGAGGAAATAACTGTCTTTATGAGCAGGTATTAATAGTCTATATTCGTCATTTTTAAAGAGAAACCAAAACAAGGACTGCAGATGGTTAACGTATCGACCACATATTTAAAAAAAGACTATTCAAAACATCTATATTTATGTCAAGGTAACATTCCTCCCTGTACCTAACCAGTAGACCGTGGCAGTAGCAATGCCATGGTCATGGGTTTGATTAAGAGAGAATGCATGTACTGGAAGAATGAATATCTTGAATGCAATGCAAGTGGCTCTGAATAAAGGCATATACCAAATGCATAAATGGACATGTAACTTCGGTCTCCAACACACTCTTACCCGACAGTCTCTTTGAATGGTCCTACAGAGGGCATTGTAGTGGTCACTCTCCAGCAGTATGCCCTCAGGCATGTCCTGCATAAAGTCTAGGTCTTTGAACGTGGGCAAACCCTTGGACTTTTCTTTCGGCGAAGCACGTCGCTTGTACGTAGAGCCCTTCAGGTCGAATTTTAGGTGCAAGGGTACAGCGCGCGGCAGCAGGTTGTTCATCACTATGATTCGGATGTTCTTCCCGTCTGCCTGAACGCAGTAGAGCCCGTAGAACTTAGGAAGCAGCGTACGCATGTTCTGGTTCAGGTTCTAGACGACAAATGGTGAATTGTATGGGAGAAAATTACTATGCTTGCAATGTTCAAATAACAAAAGAATGAACTTCAGAATTAAACCATTTTTTAAATAAATACAAAAAGCCCTCACTTACCATGAAGTAACCTGGCAGGAGTGTTTGTAAGAATTCGGCCTCTTTGTGTTGTACCGTCTTAACGATAAACTCATCATCACTAGAAACGTAGAAGAGAGACCCGCTCGCTCCAGGGTTAGACAACTCGATAAGGGGTTCACTACAAAGAGAGCACTGCAGAAAGCACACAGACACAGCAGATAACATGAATGGAGTGTTGCATATGTTCAACACTGAGAAGAGCTTTTGTTCATTAAGTTGTAATCTCAAGCAAAAAAATAAAAATATCTATCCTCCTGGGTGCCACCGTCCTTGTACGAGGACAATATATTTTAGTGAATTTCTCTGAAACTATACACGTCACAGTTTTACTAGATGTCCTGTAAAGAGCACATTCAGGGCTTTTAAAAGATACTATTTGTTAAGAGGTTTCAGCAGGACTTCCAACAATTTCTTTGTCTTTAACTTTGACAAATTTACTCTTGGAAAATAACAATATTTTGTAATTATTTAAATGGAATAATTTAAAATTGTTAGTCATAAATCATCATCTCAGGAAAATGTAATAGTAAAAATTACTCTGTTCACCTGCTGTGGATCAGTGAAACTGGAATTCACTTCTCTTCTGCAGAATATTACATGATTGAAAAATGTTAAGAATTTAAACAAATTTACACACACAGCAATAAAAAAAGAGGACAACTTAAAAAAAAATCTTACTATGTCAATGCAAATAAAAGTTATGTTGATATATAGATAGTTGTATAACACCTATATAACTATAGTTGAGTTGATATATAGAGAGAATTGAATATTTAAGCTCACATGTAGTCATTTTTATAGCTTTAGTTATTGATATTAAAGCTTATTATTATGACCTTTATATAGGCTATTTTTATTAATTAACAAAGTGCCTATTAATGATTGATTAACTAAAATGATACGTGTAATTGATTAAGGGTATAATACACAACCAAACGCTTTAGTCTTTAAAAACCATTAGGTATGCTGTGATCTTTAATTTGGAGTAGAAGAAGGGGGAGTGACTTTATTGCACGAGAGATGTGCCACTTTCTCATAGCTGATTGGTCCAATTTCAGTTTGAGATCTCTTATCCAGAACATAACCTGCCCCGGAGCATAAGTTACTATGCAGATGAACACTGCTAAATGCCAAACCACCCAGGAATTGGCCCAAACTAAGCTTAAACATATCTGGTTAGCCAGCTAAACCGCTAAACCAGCATCATGGTATAGGCCCATTACTACTACAGGCCTACTTTACACCATTTAAAAATTCCCATATATTTCCAGTAAACCATGGGAACCCATTTTAATGAACAAACAGAATTACCAGGTAGTCATCAGGTCGAATCCCAAACATTTCTCTGAAGTAGCGGAATGCAATGGGAGCATAAGTTTTAAACTTGAAGTCACCATGATGATGACCTGGAGTGGAGCTACTGCCTTGACTGCAAGGAAGACAAATACAAGCACATTTAAGGACATAATGAGTGACTGCTAAAGCAAAACTTCTCTTTCATCTGATGACTACACATATACAAACGCACCTGGGAAAGAAGATGCTTTCTACCACTTCAAAATCCTGCATGAGCACATCTCTTTCTGGCTTCTGGCTCAAGCTTCCCACGCTGTGTGTGATGCCCAGCTGAATGGCACCTTTCAAAGCAGATGATGTGGTCTAAAGATGTCCAACGGAGGGCACATGATGAGCGGCAGAAGAACGTGTTAATGTGTAAAGGTTTGTTTACACCAAGAAGGATACCCACACAGTTTATATGGCTGGAAAAAATTATTCTAAAAGGAATTCCCGTAATATCGTTTTTCTGTGCCGTGGACTCTGCTTTTCTTTTATATTAAGAATTATATCATTATAGTTATCAGCCTTGGTGGTATATTTCTGTATTAAGCCTATGAACAGGCCTTAGTACAGAAAAAAAAACTATTAAATTAATCTGACTACTCTAGCTCTAACGCATCTAATGCGTCTTTGCATTGGATTTAATAAAACTGAGAGAGAGGAACAATAACATAAGGCCTGCTAGTTTTATCAGTATGTACATGCCCATAACATTTAGTAGGCTATATCATTTTAATGGTGCCACACAAACAACAGATAACAATAATAATCTGATCTAACAGATTCTGGAATGTGCGTCATTAAACTGAGATTGGAACTTGAACTACTGCTGATCATTTTGATCTGGTCTTATCTAACAAACAATATATACATATTTACATGATATATATATATATATATATATATATATATATATATATATATATATATATATATATAAAAAAAGCGGAAATCCACAGCTCAAACCTTTTTATATGTGGTCTCTCCAGTAGGGTCAATACCTCGATGGCCCAAGGTCTTTTTGTTCGCCTGGGATGAACTCGAAACGCTCAGACCCTGAAAGATAACGATTGCTCAAATTGCCTTGTTTAAACCACATATACATTTATATTAAAAGCATGAATCATTTATTTACGACAAAGGAACATTTTCAGCAAATACTAATCATGTTTTCATCAGAGTTATAGAATGGTGCAATTATTTTCTGTGCATAGCCTAGGTGATAGACAGCTTCAGTGAATATAAAGGGCGCTCTTAGCTCGCTTCCTGTTCATAAGCCATTTACAATTTGAAGATAAGTTTTGTTTTTCATAAATGTAATGAAAATGTAGTGTAAATGCAAACTAATAAGCAGCCACTTGTTCTGTGTGTGTTTCTTTGTCCTTCATTGTATAACAAATGTTTCACTTGATCTTATAAACATTTGAAGACTACATGCTGTTTAAATGTATTTATAAGTATTATAATCATGAATAATAAACTAATTTAAATTACATTTTCAAATAGCTTTTTATTATTTGTTATTTTTTTGTTACTTAAGTTCCAAATGTTTTACAATGGCATCAAAACTGATAGAAAACCTTGAAATTTTACTGGTATTGATGCAGACTACAGGAATTTTGGTACCATGACAACCCTATTACCCTACAGAGTTAGGGGTGTAACCATACTCTCATCTCAAGATTCATACATGTCACGATACTGAACTCATGAGACAATATTACTGCAAAACTCTTTTTTACTGTTGATTAAAATGCTGAATTTGGTATTACAATGGGGGTGAAAATGAACAGGTTTGGACTTGGTGTTGGTAACCCAATGCACAGGACAATGGTGACACCAGAATAAAAATAGTCATAATTCTGAAGCTGAAAATACAGAATTATTTGAGACAAATATGCTTGCACATAAATAAATTGGCCCATTCATAATGACAACCACAAAAAAAAAAGTTAAATTATTTTATTTAAAAAAAAAAAACAAGCATAATATTACCTCTGAAGAAGCCATCCTTCGATTTCCAGGAACACCTATACAGTTTTTGGAGGGGTGAAATGATCAGTGCAGAAAGCCATTAGACATTACAGTGCATTTTTGCTTTACAGCTAGTTGTATTATAATAAAGTAGAAGATTAAGATTCTTGCCAAGAGCAACAATGCAGAGCTCATGCTTCAAGTATGTGAGGCATGTCTTGTTGTTAGACTTCACATTTTCCCTATGCACTAGTATACTTCCACTGCACTTTGCATTAAAACCTGCCACTGAAGAGATTATAACTTGCCTTAGTGTGAAAAGCTACACTACAAATAAAATGCAAATAAAATGCAAATGCTAATGCAAAAAAGCTGTTCAGAGTCAGACTTGGTTGGAATGTGTCGTTAACCACAAACTGTGAGTGTAAACATGTAGCATGAGCATGCACAGACACCTGGGTTTCAATTCCTTTGTTCTTCCAAAAAAAAAAAAAAAACACTGTAACCCAATCACACCAGCTGAGTGTGTGGTGGCACTACAATTTAAATAAAGACGAGCACAACCCAAGCAGTCACAGACCTACTGCAGATTTTCAAATTAGATATTCAACACAGATATTCAAATTAGAGATCATGAGCAAACACAGGCACACATGTGCTTTTACACACATGCATGTACCTTTCTGCTGGAATAATCTCCAAAATAAAGACATCTGAAGGGTGACAACAGTGATTTAAGAAACTGATAAAAAGAAAACTTTATAATTCTATTATCAATAATGAAATACTGAAATTGAGCATTTTCAACAGTCTTTTTTCAATATATTTTCAGACTATAATCTCATTTTGTTAGAAAGCATACATTAGCTCCGTAAAAGTCTAGAGAAAATCTGTAAAAAAATTAATTAAATAAAAATAAATGAGTAAAGCAATAAATTAAATCTAAATCAA
Source organism: Pseudorasbora parva (assembly GCF_024679245.1). NCBI lineage: Eukaryota > Metazoa > Chordata > Actinopteri > Cypriniformes > Gobionidae > Pseudorasbora > Pseudorasbora parva. Next base: position 31,579,102 of record NC_090190.1, on the reverse strand, counting down.
TAAAAATTGTGATTAAAATAAAATATTAGTTAGTTAATTAGTAAATTAAATTAAAAAAACTATTAACATAAATAAAAAATGTGATTAAATTTAAATAAACAAGAAAAAAATAATACATTAGTACATTGAGTAAATCAAAATATAATAATGTAAGTAACGTAACAAACTAAGTTTACATTTATAATATTAATTTTGTGGTGTATAAATTGTCTTTATAAAAGACATAACTTTTGGGATGGGGGTCTCTCACACTGGGATGATTATATTTGGGGGTCCATGGCATCTATAAGATTAAAACCCCCTGATCTTTGTGAATTACTTTGATGCCATGGATGACAACGAATGAATGGAAAATTTTGCTATTCTATATTGTTTTTAGTAAATAAAACATATTTTTATAAATAAAAAAATCTATAGTTTTACACGCTACTATTTGGTAGTGACTGTATCCACATGTGCTCATTAAAGCACCTAACACACACCTCTTACTATAGGAAAGCACACGACTGATTTACTATACTTGAGATCATTGTTTGAAGCATGAGAATAATAAAACAGCTTCGTCTACTTCGCACTAATGTGTCATAAACAGCAAGAGGAAATCAAATGTTCTCTTACTGGAGCTCGCTCCATCCGTGGAAACTACAGCCGGCGTAGCCATTTTCTGGCGGAAGTTTCATATGGTCCTGCTTGTTTTCACTTGTGGTTTATACAACACAGCCCTAAAAGATCACAATGTACACACACATTCTGTTAGTCAACCCAAAACACGAAGGAAACTAACTGATGTACGATTAAAAAAAAGTTACTTAACTTAGTGTGGCAGTATTCTGCCTTGATATGTATTAAAGGAGTGTGGTGGTTCCACACTTCTTTAATCTGTCGTACTTTACATTATCATTTAAAAACACTCGCTATATAAATATGTGTTTGTTTGTTTGCAAACTAATGGCTTAATTGCTATGGACCCACAACAACAAAAACAACAACAACAGGTAAGAACGCTTACCTCAACTTATTCTCTTCGTTTTTTACTCAAGAGTGGAAAACTGTATAGGTAAACTTCTGTTTACGTTTACAGAACGACTCGATGTCTCGTGCGAGTCTCTGAGGAACTCGAAATTATTGTTATCGTTACTTTACTGGGTCCATCCGAATTCCGAAGTAAATAACCCGCTGAATTGCACGGAAGTGTCCTCGCTTTCTCGAGCCTCCCAAAACAAGCGGAAGTGACGTTGTTTTGCGCAGCTCTGTCCTGCTGGCCGCGGGCGGTGGCTGTTGAACTCACACCAGTAGAATATCTCATTCATTCTTGGCATGATTCTTGGACAAATCAGTTTTGTACAGGGGGCGCTCGACTGATAAATGCCACTCGAGGTTGCGCTCAAACCTTCCCTCCCCTGGAGAAGTTTGCCCCTCTTACACAGGCTAGGTTAAGCAAGTCCCTGACTAAAATGCATGTTTGAGTTGTTTTAGCTGAAAGTAACTTGCACTGATATATTTTAAAATATGTTAGTGTCATGGTTTTGTTTCAAAATGCGCACACCAATAATGTTTTTTAAGACACGTTCATAAAAGCTACATGCATGTCCTAATTGAACTAAAGCCTAATCCTAGTTTAACCGAAGCCCTGTCTGTGATACCAGGCCTTAGTAATTCATAAATTTAAACCCTAGAGGTTAAACAAAGTGGCTTTGTCTTACTTTAATAAAATGTTCTAAAAGACAAAAAATGTAAATTAAAATAGCAGTTTTAATGTTGCAAAAATTAACTTACATTTCAGCTGTAAAGCAGCTTTATATACAATGCAGTGTCATTTTCAGATCAATTTAATTAAATGTGAATTTGATTCGGTTCAATAACAGTGTGCAATTACGCAAAGTCCAAATATGTAAAAACAACAACAAAACAACAACACATTTTAACTATAAAGCAGCTCCACAGAAGTGTAATTTTTCAACTCAGTTTAGTTCAATAACAAGTGTCTATGTTGCAAAATTCATCACTTGTGAAATAACCTCAAAGGCAGCTCTGCAGAAGACTATAGTTATTATTCAGCCCAATTTTTGTGTTGCCTAATAATAGGACAACAATGACACTTTGTAAATTTTCATAAAGGGTAAATAATCATACCATTGTGGCTATACCATTGTTGTATTGTGTCAGTAAATTATAGATCAATTATCAAGATACAGATTGCAGACACTCCATTCTAACCTTATTGAAGGCTACCATTTCTTTAAATTTAAAAAATTGTTTTTATTATTTTAAAATTAAATGTTTAATTAAATTATTTCACTAAATCCCAAATCTTGGCATTTACCTCAGGAATAAGAACAGATGGCAGCTGATATGCATTTATGATTGCAAATATATCATGCAAAAATTGTAAGTGATAGATAGACGTCTGTCTATGGATAGACATACAGACAGATAAATATGCAGACGGATAGATAGATAGACTGGCTAGCAATAGTTATTCTCACAAAAAAAAGTCAAGGTTTAACAATGAAAAGGCTTCAGATTTATTTGAATCTTTTTACCACTTTGGAAAAACAGTGAGTGATAGTAAGTTGATTTAGCATGTTTTTATGGCATACAATAAAGGTTATATTTCAGTTCTTCTAGAAAACTGAGCATGTTTAATCAACTTTTTAAAGAATGGTGCATTCTGACTCTTCACAGATGATTAATTGGCAGGTTTTATGCTACTAAATCAAATACAAATTCTCAGGTTGTCATATGGCATCTTGACCTTTAACAGGCGTCAGGGTTCCAGGTGAAAATGCTGTCAGATGGTATTATGGGGGCCCTGTATTGAGAGAGCGGGTTATAGGAGGGGTTAGCAGCCTTTCTTTCAAAGCAGTCCCACCTTTCTTGTCCCTTCTTCTCACAGCACTCATGGACCAATGTCATGGTGGAGTACTCCTCAGTACAGAAATGGGTCAAAGCAGTTTCCCACTGCAAAAACAAGGGGGAAAATATAATTATTTTTTCTGCTTTGTAGTAAAATGACTGAAGTAAAATTGGGCATATGTCTCATTCTGTGTCCTCACTGCCTGTTCCACACAGCAAAGGAGATGTCCAGGGGCCAAAGCTCCATAGCAGCACTGACCGAACCATTCCTCTAGTCTGTTTACTGCCTTTCCAGCGCGCCGAGCGTAAGCATAACTGGATGAAGGAAAACTGTCATCAGGATACCTGGGGCGGCCATGGCCATGAAAACAGACCGCCTTGAGATTGTTAACCGAGGGTCTGGCGGGAGGGAAGCTTGATTTCAGAAGCACACCAGGGTTAAAGTTCTGTCCCCCTTAATGCAAGAAGAACAATAACAAAAAAACAAACAAAAAGTAACCAAAGCTGATGAAGGACAAGATATAAATACATATTATGCAGAAAAGTACATTATGTACCGTGCTAAGTAAATTATGTATAAATTATGTTTAAAAAAGTATTATGCTTTTTTTTTTTTAAGGCCCGTCTTGAATATAGCCTATTAAGAAGGTCAGAGAATTAAACATAAACAATAACTGAAATCTTTTAGAGAAAGCCGTTTGCATTTATTAATTTAGAAGATGCTTAAGCCTTTTTCCCCTTCTCCAAAATAAGACGATAAATAGAATAGTTTTGCAGATAAGGCACATACCTCCCAATGAAATTAGATGAAAAATCAAAGTAGCTAAAAACATGCTTTTCCAAAACATCACTGGTTATTTTCTGCAGTAAAAATATCCTTCTTTTCCGTTTGCAAATTCGCACTGTTCTTCGGGTGTGATGAAAGACTGCATGGCCTTATATTTAAAGGGAAGGGGAATGAGAGGCGTGCCAAAGTTGGTCGTTCAGCAGAGTTTGAAGCAGAGGTGGCAGGTGGGGGACTCGAGTCACATGCACATGACTTGACTCGAGTTTTTTGGACTTGGGACTTGCTTGACAAATATGAATAAAAGACTTGACTTTATATTTATGACTGGAGAGTTGACTCGGACTTTAGTTAAATGACTCGAAATAACTTTGTCTTTAGTTTAACGCAGTTTTTGAACGCACCACGACCCACGTGACGCAGAGAGAGCGCTACTAACGTACTAAACATGGAAGGCGCTACGCAAAGTTTCCATGGTAATCAGTCACTCACGGATCACGGTCACCACGGCACGCTCTGTACCATCATTTTCATAAGAGGTTACGAATAGATGAGTTCAAAACTGCAAAGAAACTCGCTACGAAAACGTCAAGCAGCACTGTAAGTTGAAATGAGGTATCCGAATTGTGTTGCACAATGATGAATAACTGCACATTTCTCTTGTTGAATAATTAGCCAGTTTTACCTAAGACGCCTAGCTATGAGCATTTCAGCGTATCGTGTGTTGTGTGTGTGTGAGGGAGAGAGAGAGAGAGAGAGAGAGAGAGAGAGAGAGAGAGAGAGAGAGAGAGAGAGAGAGAGAGAGAGAGAGAGAGAGAGAGAGAGAGAGAGAGAGAGAATAAATAACAGAATAACAAGTGGTACAACTAGTATTTCAGTTGACAGATTTTGTTTCTGTATCGTTCGTTTTTATATTTAATGTCGATACAATATAAAGTATTTTCTCTGACTCTTGTTTTTAAGAATTTTTCTCCGTTTTTTCATGCTTGTTGTTGTCATCTTTTGACATTGTACAAGCAAAATTTAGCCGTGGGTCAGTGTTGTATTTGTCCCGCCCCTCCTCCACTGTTATTGTACGTGTGATTGTAGTCACTTTACCATTTCTGTGTGTGTGCTGCGTTGGTGCTGATTTTTTGGCAAATTATGTAACAAAAATAATTGTTTATAGTCTCCAATTGATTTAATTTTTATAAATAAAAAATGCTTTAATCCCCTCAACACTGCACAAATCTAAAACAAATGTTTTTGAGAAAAACAGACTTAAGCATTACGCCTAATGATGAGCCTTCATCAGGATGTGAGCAACAGAATCTAAGTTCTCTTTAAGTTAATTACTCGTATAACAATCACCTGGTCGGCTGTATAGGACAGTATAATACAAAGAGAATGTATCTTGATCATTATATTGGCCTAATTTCAGTCACATTTGCATTTTAGGCTTTGTTGTTGTATTTGGACACCTTTTGAGTAGAAATGTATATTGCAATTTTTGCAAATAAAACTCCCATAGTCGAACTACTGTAGGTTTAACTTATTTTGATATATAAATTCAGTTAAATCATCAAACATTTGTATTACTTGCCAGTGACTTGCTTGACCCAAGCTACGACTTGACTTGAATTGGTTGACATAAAGCAGTGACTTGACTTGACTTGCTTAATTCTCACAAAAATTTACTTGGACTTGCTTGAGACTTAATTGTGTCTTGCACATGTGTGATTTATGCCACCTTCACGTGCTATTGGAATTTTGATAATTCCCACTTCTGAAGTCGTGATTACGAGCTCATTGCATTAAAATTTTGAAATGGGAGGGCGTTCATGTGCAATTTTTACGATAAATTCTGATAGCACATGAAGGCAGTATTACTCCCACCTCTGGTTTGAAGTATAAGGGATAGTTATGTCTTTAATTAAACTTCCCCATGAAAGCAGTGAATCGACAAAATACGAATGGCCAGAGTTCAGCTAAGTTTACTAAAGTTACAGTGAATAGAGTAAATACTGATATGTAGGCTGTGTCATACTTTCCCGATGAATTTTAATTGCTTCTGTGCATGTGCAAAGTGACAGAAATTATGGTTTATAAAAAATAATAATGGAAATGCATGCTACACAAATTCAATGACACAATTGCATTTTTTATTTTCTGATAGCTGATATGGGAAATTTTCTATATATATATATATATTTAACTTTACACGGGTGCTTTATAAGTTTAAACCCTTACAATTTGGCAGGATTCAGCATGTTTCCCATATTTTAAGTGTGAGAAACGGGATGTTTTTAGGGAGGATATGAGGCTGACTTTGTGAAACAGCTTTCAAAACAATTGCACATTTAAGCTGTGCACAGCACATCAATTTATCATGTCAGCTATGAGAAACCTTTTTTTCTGACTATATTGTGAATAGCAATTCATGGGCAAAAATATGTAAATAGGTCATGGTTGATGGAAAACATTACACTTATCTTCAACCCTATTCCAAAACAGCAACCTGTTTACACATTTTTATCTAATTAAAATGGACTGCTCACGTACATGAGAGAAATACTCCCATGACTTCTCAGCTAGTAATGTGTAATTTCATGCTTGAGGAACTGCATTGAGAAAAAACATTAAATATCTTGATGTATCCGACAACTGGCAGTTAAACAAAGAAAGACAAAAATAGCAGGGAGTTTGAGAAATCCTGCAGACTTACCAGCTGTTGAGAAACTTCTACATCAAGTTTGTGAAATCCCATTTGATTATTTGTGAATAAATGCCATGAAAGAAATGCTGAACAGGCTATAGTGTTTTTTATTATAAATTTAAGTTTCAGATATTTGGCCTTATTTGTTATTGTGGAACCTAAACAGTTAAAATCGAAAGAATGATATTTATTAAAAATGCTATTAACAATACATAAGTTACATACACACAGGGGTGTAATCATTTGGCTGTTGTGTACTTCCACCACATCCCAAAGATGCTCTATTGGGTTGAGATCTGGTGACTGTGTGGCCATTTTAGTACTGTGAATTCATTTTCATGTTAAAAAAAACAACAATTTGAAATGATTTGAGCTTTGTGACATGGTGCATTATCCTGCTGGAAGTAGCCATCAGAGGATGGGTACATGGTGGATGGACATGGTCAGAAACAATGCTCAGGTAGGCCGTGGCATTTAACCTATGCCCAATTGGCACTAAGGGGCCTAAAGTGTGCCAAGAAAACATCCCCCACACCATTACACCACTACCACAGTGTTAACAAAGCATGATGGATCCATGTTCTCTTTCTGTTTACACCAAATTCTGATTCTTCCATCTGAATGTCTTAACAGAAATCGAGACTCACCAGACCAGGCAACATTTTCCCAGTCTTCAACTGTCCAATTTTGATGAGCTTGTGCAAATTGTAGCCTCTTTTTCCTATTTGTAGTGGAGATGAGTGGTGTTCGGTGGGGTCTTCTGCTGTTGTAGCCCATCTGCCTCAAGGTTGTGCCTGTTGTGGCTTCACAAATGCTTTGCTGCATACCTTTTGTAATGAGTGATTATTTTAGTCAAAGTTGCTCTTCTATCAGCTTGAATCAGTTGGCCCATTCTCCTCTGACCTCTAGCATCAACAAGGCATTTTCGCTCACAGGACTGCCACACACTGGCTGTTTTTCCCTTTTCACACCATTTTTTTAAACCCTAGAAATGGTTGTGCATGAAATTCCCAGTAACTGAGCAGATTGTGAAATACTAAGACCAGCCTGCTCAAAATTGCTTAAATCACCTTTCTTTCCGATTCTGACATTCAGTTTGGAGTTCTGGAGATTGTCTTGACCAGGGCCACACCCAAAAATGCATTGAAGCAACTGCCATGTGATTGGTTGATTAGATAATTGCATTAATGAGAAATTGAACAGGCGTTCCTAATAATCCTTTAGGTAAGTGTCTGTATATGAAGTACACTGTAAAGGTAGACCTCTAAAGGTACTAACATGCTCTTAAAAAACAAGTTATGTTATATATTATTGGCACATTGTTTATTCTTCATACGCTTACTGAGGTCTCTGTACTCATGTGCACCAACCTATTATTTGACACATGTTTTGTGCTGCTACTAAATAAATAAAAAATGCTCAGGTCGTCATATAGACCCCTTTTGCACCGACGTCACAATTACGTCACAACGTTAGCTGGAGGCAAAGCAAAGGGAAAACTGGAGTCAGAGCTCAAAATGTCATCATCTTGTGTTTTTGGGTGCCATAATCGAAGAGTACAGGCTCCAAATAGAAATTTTACAGCATATCTGCTGCTACTGCAGGTATGTATGCCAGGCGTTGGCTAGGCAGAACTTAAGATATTTAATGTGAATTTTACAAAATGTTTTGCTATCTTAAATAAACCTGTATATAAATATCATACTAATTTCGGCAAATACATTTAATGCCATATATATATATATATATATATATATATATATATATATATATATATATATATATATATCCCCTTAAACCTGCACATCTGTAGTAGAGTACATACATTAGGCTGTTAAAAAGTGATGTGTTCATAAAAAACTGACATGGTTTTTGACAAAATCACACTGAATACCAAGAACAGCTGTGTCACAGTCTTGGACAGAAAGTGACCTTACATATTCAGATAAAATTACGCATTGTTTATTACATTGAATTACAGTCATTGTTTAAAAATAAGCTCACCTTAAAAAAACTTGCTGGCAAGCGTTAGTGAATCGTTCTGCCTCCGCCCACAAAAAAACATCCCAATGATTACTAACTGAAAAAGGGTCTATATGGCATCTTGACCTTTATCAGGCGTCAGGGTCCCAGGTGAAACTGTTGTCAGATGGTATTATGGGGGCCCTGTAACGAGAGAGGGGGGTTAGCAGCCTTTCTTTCAAAGCAGTCCCACCGTTCTTCTCACAGCGTTCATGGACCAAGGTCATGGTGGAGTACTCCTCAGTACAGAAATGGGTCAAAGCAGTTTCCCACTGCAAAAAACCCCCCAAAAAAACCCCGGAAAACAGATATTCTGTGCTGTTTCTTCCTAGTATATATTCCTGAAAGTTTGCTTTGGCAAGCTGTTTTGAACTCAATTTTTGTTTTGGCCTGATTTTGTCAAAATTTTGTCTAGCTAGAAGTCAATCATTCTGTGCTATTAAAGCTGAAAGACTTCGATCTGAACTCCAGCTTGAGGCAGAAGGGCTCGGGCATTATAGTAGAACTAGAGTCAAACGTCCAACAGGGCCCGGACAAGTCGGGGCCCACAGAAGGCGTACCTTGTGGGTTGGGCTTCTTAGAGGTTCCAACCTTATAAGAACCTTCCATATGACTATTTTAACATGGAGGTTACAGAAACATGCATCATTCTAACTCTTTCCAGTACTTAAATGTATTCAAATGTTGTATTATATTGTTGGCCAGTTATTTAGATATTTAAATGTAATTCTTACTTAAGTAATTGTGAAAATCTGTGCAGAACATGCACGATTTTTAAAAATAGAATTTAATTTCTACTTTCCTTCTTGCATGGAACATTGTTAATGTACTTAATGGCTTTTTGCTTTTCATCCTGACTGTAATATATATATATATACAGTCTTGTTCAAAATAATAGCAGTACAATGTGACTAACCAGAATAATCAAGATTTTTCTTATATTTTTTTATTGTTACGTGGCAAACAAGTTACCAGTAGGTTCAGTAGATTCTCAGAAAACAAATGAGACCCAGCATTCATGATATGCACGCTCTTAAGGCTGTGCAATTGGGCAATTAGTTGAATTAGTTGAAAGGGGTGTGTTCAAAAAAATAGCAGTGTGGCATTCAATCACTGAGGTCATCAATTTTGTGAAGAAACAGGTGTGAATCAGGTGGCCCCTATTTAAGGATGAAGCCAACACTTGTTGAACATGCATTTGAAAGCTGAGGAAAATGGGTCGTTCAAGACATTGTTCAGAAGAACAGCGTACTTTGATTAAAAAGTTGATTAGAGAGGGGAAAACCTATAAAGAGGTGCAAAAAATGATAGGCTGTTCAGCTAAAATGATCTCCAATGCCTTAAAATGGAGAGCAAAACCAGAGAGACGTGGAAGAAAACGGAAGACAACCATCAAAATGGATAGAAGAATAACCAGAATGGCAAAGGCTCAGCCAATGATCACCTCCAGGATGATCAAAGACAGTCTGGAGTTACCTGTAAGTACTGTGACAGTTAGAAGACGTCTGTGTGAAGCTAATCTATTTTCAAGAATCCCCCACAAAGTCCCTCTGTTAAAAAAAAGGCATGTGCAGAAGAGGTTACAATTTGCCAAAGAACACATCAACTGGCCTAAAGAGAAATGGAGGAACATTTTGTGGACTGATGAGAGTAAAATTGTTCTTTTTGGGTCCAAGGGCCACAGGCAGTTTGTGAGACGACCCCCAAACTCTGAATTCAAGCCACAGTACACAGTGAAGACAGTGAAGCATGGAGGTGCAAGCATCATGATATGGGCATGTTTCTCCTACTATGGTGTTGGGCCTATTTATCGCATACCAGGGATCATGGATCAGTTTGCATATGTTAAAGTACTTGAAGAGGTCATGTTGCCCTATGCTGAACAGGACATGCCCTTGAAACGGTTGTTTCAACAAGACAATGACCCAAAACACACTAGTAAACGGGCAAAGTCTTGGTTCCAAACCAACAAAATTAATGTTATGGAGTGGCCAGCCCAATCTCCAGACCTTAATCCAATTGAGAACTTGTGGGGTGATATCAAAAATGCTGTTTCTGAAGCAAAACCAAGAAATGTGAATGAATTGTGGAATGTTGTTAAAGAATCATGGAGTGGAATAACAGCTGAGAGGTGCCACAAGTTGGTTGACTCCATGCCACACAGATGTCAAGCAGTTTTAAAAAACTGTGGTCATACAACTAAATATTAGTTTAGTGATTCACAGGATTGCTAAATCCCAGAAAAAAAATGTTTGTACAAAATAGTTTTGAGTTTGTACAGTCAAAGGTAGACACTGCTATTTTTTTGAACACACCCCTTTCAACTAATTGCCCAATTGCACAGCCTTAAGAGCGTGCATATCATGACTGCTGGGTCTTGTTTGTTTTCTGAGAATCTACTGAACCTACTGGTAACTTGTTTGCCACGTAGCAATAAAAAATATACTAAAAACCTTGATTATTCTGGTTAGTCACATTGTACTGCTATTATTTTGAACAAGACTGTATATATATATATATATATATATATATATATATATATATATATATATATATATATATATATATATATATATATATATATATATATATATATATATATATATATATATATATTATAACTGATTATATTATATTCACTTTTTACCTCCCACTTTATTGCAGAACAATTGTGAAAAACTAAATATGGTTTCTTCTGGAAACTACAGTGAACAAAGTGATGCCTTCACAACGGGCATGATAGAGTCCCCTAAGCTGAGTGGTGGATTCACATGCCCTCTAGTGGTGCAATATTGTGCTCATAACTTTTGGGTTAGCTTGCAAGCAACCAGATGAGCGCTTAAAAGGGATAATTCACCCAAAAAAATAAAAAAACATTCTGTCATCATTTACTCACCCTCAGGTATTTCCAAACCTGTATGAATTTCTTGACAACGTAAATTTCATTGTTTATTATTTACAGGAGAGTAACTGTTACCTGAAATTAGAAACAAGAAACAACTTGTTCTAGTTTACTTTTATTATTATTATTGACTTTATATGGATATTAAACAATTAGATATTACATCATCGACACTGCTGAATGATATGAGAGAGAAAGCAATAGAAGTTTTCCAACATTAGTAAAGTTCATTCTCATAGACTGATCACACACCTAAGGTTATCTGCTGGAATGCAGGAAGTTCTTTCAATAGAATCCAGACTATCACGCACACCCTCAGTAGCCTAAACATGTTTTTGTTTTTTTGTTGCACATGATTAAGGGTGTGGCACAGTTCACAGCACAAAGGCTACCTGGTAAGAGATGAACAGGTGAATGCCACAAGCAGTAGCGATAAAGAATGTGATGTGGTTCATGGCTATTATTACAGCAGACAAAAGGTCTGTTTTTGGATTGAATTGCAGCTTGCAAGCATTCATGCACCAGTACTTTATTAATGTCCCTCAGCAGTGGAAACATTGACATCGTATAGGATTGAAAACACAAATATAAATTTTCTCTGTGAACACAACTAAACAGTTTGTTCTGAATTAGGCTAACTTATTTTGTGTCAGTCTAACTAACTTAAAGGAACACCACCATTTTTAGAAATAGGGCTTATTCAACCTCTTTCCTACATTTAGATATGTGGTCAAATGGATTTTTGTTTCAGTACATGCATTGTTCTAGTTTGGCAGGGTCGCAGCTAGCTTAGCTTAGCATAATGAATGGAATCCTATGTTGCCAGCTAGCATGTCCCGAGTAAAAGGGATTGTGCATAGCCTCTGAAGCGCTTTGAAAGCACATTGATTCGGATCTTATTTATTTTTACATGTATTTATTTACATTTTATAGCAGCCCCTGTAGCGTTATTGATCTCTACTGCTCACTACAGAGCTGAATGACTTCCAGCACCACCTCTGTGTAGCTAATGGGTGGAGTTTGATCTTATTAGGGTTTATGAGGTGAGGTGTGGCTAGACCTTCAAGCTCTCCACCCATTACCTCCAAAGACTGGAAGCTCAAACTCCACCCACTGGCTCTGCAGTCTCTCCTCTACATTGTCACACTAAGATAGAAGAACAAACGTTTTCACTATGTACATAAAAGGTAAATATCCTTCTAATGAGTCTCGGGGCTTATTGCAGTTTGAGGAAGGATATTCATACATACAGCTTACATTCATAAATGTAAATTTAATCAACACTGCTGAAACATGTAAAGCAATAAAAAGTAGACAAAGCAATAGAAAATGGAAAGAAAAAAAGAAAAAACATGGCAAACTTACGTATATGGTCAGATGGCCGTCTTTGATTTAGAAAATGGGTCACTTGTCATTGCGTGAATGATAAAACCAGAAATGAATATGCGTTGTATAACTGGTTAGACTAGTCATATGTGAATGACTGAGAAGGAAAAGAACATCACAGTAGTGAAAGATAGGTGTACAGAGGTAATATATTTTTTTTACTCTAGGTATTTTCTACTGTTTTATAGGTTTTTGTGATATTGTGTCCAATGAGTGCAAGTTTTAATATCTGTCAACTCCACTCCCAACCAGTCCTTGTTTGAAGCAACAACACTGTGTGCGCACTGCTCTCGGGAAAGGTGAGTTTCATTGCACTCATATACGACACATTCATATTCTTGTACGTCGCGCCAAAATATTTAATCTGCTGCTAAGTTAATCATTCACATCAGGACAGCATTTCCATGTTTTACATTTAGGTTTTAGTTTGTGTATTTTCATCTTTTGTATGGCTCCAGATGGTAGGAGGTAATGGGTGTCTCCTTTGGCTTGGCTTGCTATAAACTATAATACAGATCTGCCAACATTGTCGCTATATGATAAATAAAATAAGCTGATAACAGCACTGTTTTCTCCAGAACGACTGTACAGCCAAATCTAATTTTGTTGCAGTATTGTCCTGTTTGACACTGTGAATCTGCTTTGACACAATCGTGATTGTAAAAGCCCTATATAAATAAAGTTGATTGATTGATTGATTGAGAACATCCTAAGCTAGCATTAAGTGGTTTGCTGGTCTTATATGGCTTTGTTCTGTTTTCTAGTTTTAGATGGGTTTGTGGCACTTTAAGAGGAACTTAACAAAAACTTTAGCAAGTCTGGCAGAGTTGGCTAAATACGGGAGATACCTCCACATATACGTGCAGTTGGTTCACACTTTACCAATGACTGAGATTTAAATGAGAATTAAAATGTGTCTTTATGTAAATTAATTATTTTTCCTGTTTCTGTTTTAGAGATCAAACAGCTATATTCATCATATACATGCATGTATTAGCCCACTGAAGACTGAAGACTGAGGACTACATTAAAACCGCACTGATATATATATATAGGAAATCAAACCTGATTATCAACCTGAATAATTTGATTTACAAAAATATTTTGGACATACATAGCCATGGAGAGGAAGTCATGCTGGCCCCTGATCCTGTGTATATCAGTAGTTATGGGCATAGGCTTGCTGGGATATATGCATCTTAAAAAGGAATTGGTATACAAACTAACCAGCGAAATGGAGTTTGTAGAGGCAGCGGTGAGAGAAACGTTGCTGGGTATAGAAAATTTCAATTTAGCAGTTCAGCACACAGAGACGGAGTTAGGCAACGCAGATAAGGAGATCAAGACACTTCAGGATGAGAACGGGAAATTAAACTCTGCTTTAGATGGAAAGAAAAAAGAGGTTAAAGCATGCAAGGATTCAGTGGTGAGTAAAATATATTCAGAAGGAAAATTAGCTAAATTGTAAACATTTACAAAATATTATTTACAACACACTGCACTGGCAGGAAGGTGTACAGTCAATGTTAGTTTATATATGCTTCAGTGCTTGTAGTTACATGGATAAATGTATTAACACTATGATACTGTTGAAGGCTATAATATTTGTATGATTTTTTTTAATGCTGGGCAAGGCACTGATACTCATGTAGAACAGGTTTAACAACTAACAACTCACCTGTTGAACTGGGAGTAACCACACAAGTTTATTCAACATCACTGTAGCCAACCATTTAAATGAATGATTTAAAAGGCTAAACAATAGCTGGGTTTTCACAGAAGTTACAACAATTTGTCCCAGGAATTTCCCCCCAGACCTGTTGCTGTCTGTGTTTCCATCACAGTCTAAGGTACCATGCAGTTTAGGCAAATTAGTCCGGTGACACAAACTAATAAAGCCTGTACCTCGTCGTCAGTCCTCTGTCAAAGTTTTTATAGCCTGCATTGTTGTTCGAATAGCAAACGGCTCTCACTGCATGTGTCATAATACACTTTTTAAAAATGTGGTTGAAATTAAATACTGCGAATATTCTAATTAATGACAAGGAAGAACACAAATGAAGATACAATTCAGAAGTTTTTATGCTATGTAAGCAAGAGTTTATTGTTAGTCAGCAGCAGCTCCAGACAAAATATTGACACTCAAAACTGTCCTCTTATTATAGTTAAAACCACAGCAACAGCATGGTTCTGCAAACATAGCAAAACTAATGTTACTCATGTACGGACCAGAAGCAAAACAACCTCAGTATCCATTTTCAGGCCTTCCCTCTTAGGTCTCTCCAGTGCTGGCAAGCTTTTCTAATATTAGCACAGTTCATAAAGCCTTATCACAACCCTTCTTTTTTCCAGTGATATTCCTCTGACCTTTCCTTTTTTTCTGTTTCTCAGTCATCTCTCTTTCTACACTCTTTCCTCAAATCTCCCTCTCTTGCTCACTTTCTCTCCTCCATCATCATAAGTGGACACGCCCCTTACTGCTGATTGGCTACAAGTCAGTTGTGGTGCTGGTCTGATCCACTTTCTCAGAGTGTGTTCACACTAAGCATCTTAAGGTACATTGCTCTCACTGGGGCGTTACCCTAAGGTACAAAACCAAAAAGCTACTAATATGTTCCTTTAAGGTACTACTATGCACTCTTAAAGTACTGATATGTACCTTTTAAGGTATTAATATGTACCATTTAGGGGTTAGTAAGATACAAAGATGTACCTTTTCACTTTTGTACCTTAGGGTACCGCCCCAGTGACGGAACTGTACCTTTTTTTCTGAGAGTGTTTGGTTCGATTAAAAGGAACCCTGGTACGGTTGCTCATTTTAATAAGTGTGAACCCTTCTGGTCTCGGTCCGCTTCAAAATGAACTCTGGTGCGGTTTAAGTTATATATAAATGCAACACAGACCAAAGACATGTAAACGAATCAACAACAGGAAGATGAGACGCTAAAAAGGACGGAATGGTTGCGCATAACAGTTTTTGTCTTGTCATAGTTGCAGTGTTGCCATCACAGTTCCGTACCAGCCGTCAGAAACACAGCCTCCTCACAGCAGAATGTTTGTGTGTGTGACGGAAGGATTCCTGCAGCTGTTTTTTACATGTTTTATAAGCTCTTGACGAGTTCTCAGCTGGTCAAAATACAATCATATGTAGGCTACACACATACGAACACATTTAAGCCACCACACAAAGCATTGTTTTGAATGTTCAAATGTTTTACTTCCAATTTTTTTTTGTGTCCAGACCAAACTGACCAAGCAAACTGAACAACAATTGCGAATTTACCTTCAGAAATCGCTTACTGCTGGACAGAATAGTTCATTCATAAGTTGCAAGCAGTTGTATGTATTCATTTGTTAGGTTGTTTTGTTTTGGTATCTACTTTAGGTAATGCTAAAGCGACTCATAATGCCGAGAGGGAAATTTAGGTAGCAAATGCTATAGTTTAGTCCTTTCTAACCATCTTCTTTGTGTTGTGTGTTTTACAGGCTGGGTTGAATAATGACATTAAAGCCGTGGAGAAAGACAAGGGTGACACTGATGGTATGTTTAAATATGCAAGAACTCCCAAAATTATAGAAACTGATTTTTAAAGGCAGCTAATATTTTTAGGTATACACTGTAAAAAATTATTTAGAATTTTTTTTTCATTGAAATTAAAATTTTGAGTTAATACAATGAACATTTTTTGAGATTCGACAACCTTTATTAAAATATTATAAAAAGATTTTGTAAGCATATTGGGTAATTGTGTGTGTTATATTTCTGATGACGCAGTGAAACATGCCAAATTGTGCTTTTTCATGATTTATCAAATTTTTTATGTGGTTCAGATACAATAATATTTTGAGTTTCTATTTATTAAACAAATTACCTTCATTGTATCAACTCAAATTTTAAATTTTAATAATTTCAAAATGTTCTGGCAACCAGGTTACTTTTTTAAGTTAAACCAACAAAAAAAAAATGACAGTGTAGAGACCAATTTATACTGTGAGAAAATTATTCTGCTTTATATTATAAGGATGACATATTTCTCAAAATAAATTATTATAAAGTATTTTATATTATATTAATTATATATTATGTAATATTACAAATTACTTCAGCACAATCTAATGTGAATTCACAAGTGCACTAGCCTGACAAGCCAGACCCACATCAAGATGTTTGGGTCTGGAAACTCACCATAGACAGTGCTCAATCTGAGGGGCGGGATAAACGGTTGTCTTTCAAACTCCCTCTGCACGCGATAGGTTAGCGCTACACCAACCAGAGCAACGAAGGTGAAACAGAGCTTGTTGATAGATTAAACTTTCGCCGTATCCAGTCGGCTAAACTCCAAACACATCTCCCCTTTTTAAGAATGACTTCAGTGCCGTTCTTTGTTCTTTTCTCAGAGAAAAGCTTAACTCCAAGTCTTCCGGAGGCGCGGGCAGAGCTGATTCGAAAGACCGCCGCCGTTCGCTAGTTTCTGTGTTTACTAGAAGCACGCAAACGCAACTCGACCGTCGTCATTATGGCCCCGCCCGCCGACTCTATACACGATGTGATTGGCCCGTCCAGAGTGAGGGGAATTCAGCTCAGATAGGTATTGAGAGTTCCTAGACGACACTTGCGGGCAGAATAAATTTGCTGCCGCTAGGGTGCATCTAGATTTCTAGGCTACAAGTGCACTTGAACTAAGTTACATGCGCGAGTCAGAATGCGTGACTCATGTTGTGCATGCAACATCTTCCTGGATCAACGCAATGAAACACACTGCAAATAAACCCAAATAATTAACAATCACAATGTTTTATTACAATAGTGTTCTCATTAATGTTGTGTAATATAACAGTCCCAATCATAGTCATTATTACTTGTGCATTGCTGTTGAAACTTAAGCTGATCACCGCCACGCTTTGACTACCGCTCGCCTCTAACGCTAATTATTAACCAAATGAATCCCTTTGAGATAAATCAGCTATAGATAGGCCTGCACAAAATAAACACAATATTACAACTTACATTTGCAAAAAACAAAAGGCTGCGAATGCACATGGAAACTTGCAGTCATGATGAGGTGTAACTCCAGCTGTTAAATGGTCCCTAGTAGAACTCGGGCACACTCGCTTAATTTTTCCTCCCGTTTCGCGGTTGAGCCGCACGCACGCGCATGACCCTGCTTAATCGATGATCGATAAGTCTTATCGATCAAATGTCTTATCGACAATTAATCGATCATCGATTAATTGTTTACATCCCTAATATATATATATATATATATATATATATATATATATATATATATATATATATATATATATATATATTAAACTAATTAAAATATTAACCTTAGAAAACTAATAATTTAATACAATAATATTGTTCAATGTTCAACGAGTAGTTCACCAAAAAAAAATATTTTATTCATTATTTACTCTCCCTCATGTCATTCCAAACCTGTAAAACCTTTATTCATCTTCGGAGCACAAATTAAGATTTTTTGGATGAATGAGAGCTCTCAGGCCCCTCCAAAAAGGTAACACTTAATTAACACTTTCAAAGTCCAGATAGGCAGATAGGTGTTAAAATAGTCCATGTGACTCAAGTGGTTCAACCTTAATTTTATGAAGAGGCGAGAATACTTTTTGTGTGCAAAAACAAACAGATAACTTAATTCCACAATTTCATTCTAGCCTGTGCCAGTCTCCTACGTAGTTTCCGTAAATAGTGCAGTGCTCTGGAGATCTACAACAGCCGCTGCTGTGAGCACCACACGTGCAGGATACAACGTAAACAGCGTAAGAGATGGGCACAGGCCAGAACTAAAATTGTTGCATAAAGTGATTACTTTTGCACCCCAAAATATTCTTGTCACTTCATTAAATTAAGGCTGAACCATTTGGAGTCAACCAGTGTCTTTACATTTTCAGACCTCGATTAAACATGGAGGGGCTTGAAAGCTCTCGGATTTCATCAGAAATATCTTCATTTGTGTTCTGAAGATGAACAAAGGTCTTACGGGTTTGGAATGACATGAGGGTGATGAATTAGACAGAATTGTCATTTTTGGGTGAACTATCCCTTTAAACATGTTATTTCCTTAAATTTGTATGATTTTACTGACCTCCTAGCACCCCCTTGTGGTCTTCCAGAAGTCTCGTGAATATGTGAAATCCCTAGCAGATTAAATTTGTATTAGCAAAGAGTTCACCTTAATTCCCATAAAGCCAATAAATAAGAAAAACAACAGGTGATTCTTTGCTAATTCTCTCTCCTGCTCTATTTCAGGTCGTTTTGCTGGTGAAAAGACAAAGTGGGTTGAAGAAATTAATGTCCTTAAACGGCAGTTCCAGGAGCACAGTCCAGTCTGTGCCCATGTGAAGATTCGTCCAGAAGAGAAGGATCCTACAATATAGTGAGTTTTTAAAGAAATTCTTCTTTTTGATTACAGATATGGAATGGAATAATAGATCCATGATCCACCAAGATATGTGAATTAATCTTGAGCTCAGTTTGAATTTGTCTTAATATCTGTCTTTTTTTATTACAGTGATCTTTGCCCTCAAATTCAAAACAAAACAACTGCAGCTGTGACTGTTTCTCAAGGAAAAGTTTAATTTTGCATCTTCTGGCCAACCTTTAATTTTTTTAAATAAATTAATTATTGTCCTATCATAGCCTGGTTGTTATTATTTTTGAACTGTAAACTGGTTTGATTTAAAGCATCAGCTAAATGAATATGCAGAAGTATGAACACTCCGCAGTCCGCAGAAAGAACTGAAGACGTTATTGTGGATCTTAAAAACATTGTTGCAGTATCTTCATCATTGCTTTGGGATATAGATTTGTACTCATGTTAGTACCATGAAAGTTTTTATACAGTCATATATTTATACAGCATGTTGCTATGATATTTTAAAAATGATACTAGGCTACTAAAATAACAATGAAATAAAATTTGTTCTTAAGATTTTTTCTCTACTCAGAATCCTATTTGGTTGTGTTGTGAACGTTTGCAGTGCTTTTTCTGTATTTGGTTGTGTTGTGAACTTTTATATGTGTTTTAAAATTGATGAAGATGTTTTCTTAATTTTTGCTGGAGTTTTTTTCCATTTACATGTGTTTTCTTCAGTTTCAGCACAATGAGCTCTCTTTTGGCCACCGTAATTAACACCCCTCACACAGTCCTGTAGCTCATCGACATTTCATTCAGTAACATTAGGCTGTTTAATGTTTACGATTGTGTTATTTTACATACGCATATGATTATATATCACTTGTTTGTGCACAAGTCTAGGCAAGTCTTCTATTCAAGTACAGTCCCTGACAAAAGTCTTGTTGCTTATCTATTTTCTAGAAATACCTGATATTAACCTGACTTTTAATTAATCAATTGGTGTTAGAAATAGCTCATATGAAAAGCTAAAATGATGCCAAATGATGTTTAATGCACTGAAATAAATAATTTTCACAGAAAAAATATTTATCATTTAATCAAGACAGAAAGGTCAAATTTTGGCAAGACAAAAGTTTTGTCGCCTATACAGAAATTGAACAAATTTACTGCAAATACAAAAATATGTCAGCAAATCAAGTTGTGGTGCTGTGAGATCCAAATTTAATATCTTGTATGACTTCCATGAGCTTGAAGGACTGCATCCATGCGGTTTGGCAAGGATTCATACAATTTATTGATGAAGTCATCAGGAATAGCTAAGAAAGCAGTCTTGATCAATATTCTTTGGTTTCGTCTTCCATCCTTTCATCCTACCCTACATATGCTCAATGATGTTCATGTCTGGTGACTGGGCTGGCCAATCCTGGAGCATCTTGATCTTCTTCGCCTGAGGAACTTTGATGTGGAGATGGAAGTATGCGATGGAGCACCGTCCTGCTGCAGAATTTGGCCTCTTTTATGGTTGGGAATTAAGATTTCTTGGTATTTTAGACTATTGATGTTGCCTTCCACCCTGCAGATCTCTCGCACACCCCCATACTGGATGTAACCCCAGACCATGATTTTTCCGCCACCAAACTTCACTGTTTTCTGGGTGAATCTCGGATCCTTTCGGGCACCAGTAGGTCTCCTGCAATATTTGCAGCGACTGTGGTGTAATTCAACAGAAGATTCATCTGAAAATCCACCTTCTGCCACTTTTCCAGCGTCCATCCTTTTAGCAGGCTGTGGGCCTTGGCAAATGCCACACGGTTTTTCAATTGTCTTTTGTTTAGTGCTGGCTTCTGGGCACTGATTCGACCATGGAGGCCATTTCGAGGCAGAATCCTACAAACTGTTCTGGTTGACACAGGGACTTCAGGTGACCAGGTCTCGTGGAGCTCTGCTGCAGTGGAAAATGGGCTGGCCTTGGATTTTCGAGCCAACAAACGGTCCTCTCGAGCAGTTGTCTTGCGGGGTCTGCCT
The DNA here is from genome assembly GCF_024679245.1 of Pseudorasbora parva. Lineage (NCBI taxonomy): Eukaryota > Metazoa > Chordata > Actinopteri > Cypriniformes > Gobionidae > Pseudorasbora > Pseudorasbora parva. Next base: position 31,558,049 of record NC_090190.1, on the reverse strand, counting down.
GACCTGGGCTTGTCAAAAACGTCTCCAGTCTCTTCAAATCTTTTTTTTAATCCTCTGTACTTGACGCTGAGACACATTGAAGGTGTCTGCCACATCAGCAGTGGATCTGGTCTTCAGCCTCTTGATAATCAAAACTTTAGTCTCAGGGTGAATCTTAGGCATGTTTGCAGAGGTCTAGTTGCAGTTGATGTGAAGGTCTAGTGTACTGGGGTTCTTTTTATACACACTTGAGACCTAATTGATCCATTATTAGTCACAGGTGAAGCTCATATGACAAGGTGACAACACTTATGTCTTTGCAAAAAGACTCAATGGGCTTTACCAAGCTGTGAATATTAGAATACTTTTTGAAAGTTTAGTTTTTCACTGAAACATTATCACAAAAGCTGGTGGGATTAAAATGAGCCATTTCTTGTAAAAAAATCTTGATTAGAAATATATTTCAGCGGCACTTTAGGTCAATTTGTACACAAGCAACAAGACTTTTGTCAGGGACTGTATATGAATAAAAGATTTTATATTTTCCAGAGGACATCTGTTTCTTGATACTGTACAATAGAACAGAATAGAACATCAATTAGAATATCAAAATATTTATCCATTTAAAAAAATAACGGGATGTATTAATATGTGAAAGACTTAATATTTAGAAAAATTTCACTGTATTTTTACTAAAATAAATGCAGCCTTGATGAGAGATGGGTTAACTTTTAAAAAAAATATCCGAATCCTTAGGGGATCTTTTTTTAACCCTCATGAGAAAAACAGCTAATAATACTAAGTGTTTGTTGAAAATGCAAAATTTCTGAGATGGAAAGGTTTAAGGGTAGGGTTAGGGGATAGAATGTACAGTTGGTACAGTATAGAAATCATTATGTCATGGAAAGTCCCCATAAAACAGGAAAATACAACGTGTGTGTGTGTGTGTGTGTGTGTATGTGTGTACTACAACAATACTTTGCAGCAGGTGTGTTTGCATTAGCAGTGCTGTAAAAATTGAGACAAGACAGACAATAAAAGACATACGGACAAACAATCTTGTCTTCCCAAACATCTCTGTACACTTTGTTATCTGAAAGCTCCTGAACTAATGAGTTTATCTATATCTCAATGATACAACAATAAACTGGCAGAAAGGCTGTAACATATTTCTATAATTACTAATGAATGACAACAAAATACATTGACTCAGACACACACACAAAGGATGCAAAAGCAATCATTGACGTGAAATACTCCTCAGGCATGTGTGTATGTCATGTGTAACACACAACAGCACGTTTTATCTGTGCACATGCAGACGTTGTTTAAACACACACATGCAGACGGAGTCTGACGTCAACCCTGATGATATAAAACAATCCGTTGGGTGATCTCTTCGATGTGAAGTCAAATATCATCATGTGACCTTTGACCTTTGAAAAGGCAAAGTATGAAGTAACGCAAAGCAGCAGCAGACACCTGTCTTATATTGTTACGATTATGTATCCACTGGAAAAGAAATGTAATGTAACTAGAACAATTACAGAAACAAGACTTCATTTAGCATAAACCTGCAATGTTTTTGATTGAGTTGCTGAAGCCAGTTTATTCTCTTTTTTCTTTTGCCAATTGTGGTAGTAAAATTGCATAATATATAATATAATATAATTAATATAATATGAACTGGTAAAATTAATACATAATTTTAAATATACGTAATTTAGGCGATTTAGGCTCACCCCTCTGAAGTCAATTTAGATATAATATAATCAGTGACGTCAAATATAATATAATACCATACGAACTGGTAAAATAAATACATCAATCAAAAAACATTTAAATAATATAATAAAGCATAATATAATTAGGGCTGTCGATTTAACATGTTAATTGGATTAATTTGTTAGGGTAACGCGTTAAAATTATTAAAGCAATTAACGCACTTGCCCCACACCGGACCTACTTAGGTAATCTTATATTTCATACAGTTGATTGATGAAGAATATGATGCAGGGCAACAACTCACTGTGTGATGAAGCCTATAGAATGTAAAATTCATCCAATTCAAGATATGAGGCAAAAATGCCCATCTCAATGCGTTTTTTTTTTACACTGGGCACGTTTTTTTATATAAACTTTAAATAAGAACAGTCCTTTAGGCATTTTAGGCTAACCCCTCTTATCAGCAGTAAAACATTCTGTGTGCAAAGAAAGAAAGAAAGAAAAGAGAGAAAGAATAGAGTGACGCTTATCATAAATGACAGAGTGGGGGAGAGGGGAAGATGAGAGGAGAGAGGTGCAGGTATATATAGCTGCTGTGTGTCTGACTCTGAGCTTCTGGGAGAACACAAGAACTTACACATCGTGAAAGAAAACACCAGACCAGGACAGAGGACGGAAGTACGGACAGATCTGAAAAGGTAAAACAAACTTGTTGTATATGATCTCTTTACAAATGTAATGCTAAAGGACCAATCAACTTTTAAACCTCATTATTAAGATTATTTAGTCCCAGACTAAAATGAATTTTAAATTAAATTAACTTGCACCAACATGTTTCAAAATGTGTCAGTGCCATTTTCTTCTAAGGCATGTTTGTAAAAGTAAATTAAATGCCCTAATTGAACTAAGGTAAAATCCTGGTTTAATCTAATCCTTGTCTGTGAAACGGGGTCATAATGATGGACCCAGCAAGGTGTCTTTATTAATATATAGGTATATATAGGTATATAATCCAAATATACAGCTATATGCCACCTTTTATGCCAAATACTGCAAAATTAGTCAAATAGATATGAATAAGATAAGAATCAACATTGAAATATTTCAGAGGAATGTTAGACAATCCCCTATCTTTCCTTTAGGTAAATATTGTCTTGCAAACATCTTGTAGTATGCTATTTTTTATCCAGCATTCAATATAATGATAATCTGATCAGACATTCTGATAAACTGTACAAACCAAAACTTTTAATGGTCCTGTAATAGGCCATTATGCACTGATACACTAAACAATACCCAACACATCAATTAAACAACCACACACTATTTTTTTATAAAAGCATTTTCCAAGAGTTATACAAGCACTTTATGTGGTATACTTACAGTATCATTTTGACGATTAGTGGAATAGAAAATTGATTAGCTCTATAATTATTTGATGTGCTTTTAATTGAATAAATGTTTGTATAACAAAAAATATCACAAGTAGCTCACAGTAAACAAATCCTATCATTCAGATTTGAGAATAAATGTGCAATTGGTCATAGCCTCCATTTTTCCTTCTAGACATGCAGACAGTAAGCGAGATGAACGTTTTACTAACCGTGTTTTGCATGGTTAACATCCTTCAGCTCAGCCACGGAATATCCGGTGGTGGAGAATGCTACTTCAATGCAAAAGGTAAATTAGACTAAGCCAAGTAAAGGGTTCAGAAAAACACATATCTTCACTTAAAACAGCATATATGCTGGTTAGGTATAGTTTTGAATCATGGAGGCTTGTTTGAGATTTTATGCTGACCCTTAGCTGGAGGACCAGCACTTGACCAGCTTAAACTAGCTGCCATGTTTCAAACACACACCAGCATGCTGTTTTTTTCCAACAGGTTAGAGAAATGCTCTAAAAATGTTTTGCTTCATTTACGTCACATGACCTGTTAAAGTGGAAATGGTCACTTTCTCACTGCAGCCAGCTGTGAACACAACGGCCTTGTTTTTGACATCGGGGAGGCCTGGATAAACGACGAATGTTTCCAGTGTGTGTGTTTCAAGCCTTTTGGAGTGGGCTGCTGTGAACAGTAAGTTTTCCAAAGCGCATACTTACATGAAAGCTCTCTATACGCAGCAGTGGATATTGAACCTTATTGTTCTTTGCTGTCCTCTAGTGGAAAGCAGCCAGTTGATTACCCGCCCTGGTGTGAGGCCATTAGAAAACCAGATTCCTGCACAGTTGCCGTGGTGATGAAGGCCAACCATAAACTTCCCTGTCTATTTAGGGGGAAGAACCGCTTGCGAACAGCAGATGGGCCGTTGTGGAAATCAGAGAACGACCCACTTTACTAGACTGCACTACTGAATTCACAAAAGCAAAATATCATTTACGGCACACACGTCTTGTACATCCATCTTTGTGAGGACATTCATTGACATAATGTAATCTCTAGCTCCTTCTCTAATGCAACTTGAACTCTTACCCTAAACCTACCCTTAATCATAAACCCTAACTAAACCCCATCTTAACCCCTCAAACAGGTCTTTAAAGCGGTTCCAGAAAGTGAGGACCGACCAAAATGTCCTCACTACGTGGGTCTAATACTCACAAAGATAGTACACGTACACACACACACTTGCCCATATAAAAATACACATATTGTTCAAAAGTTTCTATTTTCATATATTTTAAAATGTTAATTTATTCCTGTGATGACTCCAAAACATTTCATTTTATGGTCTGTTTAAAATATTTGCAGGGCTTTATTTCTGCAGATTACATGATTTTTCAGGATTCTTTAAACATTTAGAATGAGTTCAAATAAATAATTTGGAACAAATAATTTTAAAAAAAGTAATTTTAATTTCCTTCTGAATTACGTTTTAAAACATTGTGTGTTATAACCATAACTTAAAACAAAAAGGTTGAATTATAATTTTATTCTCTATGACAAACAGTACTGATGTCCATTTCAAGACTGATATTTTGTCTCTTAATAAATATCAATGCCTGTGAACATTAAGTCTTTGTTTTCTAGAAAGCACATTACAGAAAATCAAATGACAATAATCTTCAAAACATGCAAGAAAATCAGAAGAGACCCGAATCCAGAAAAACAGGTTCAATGACAGTAAAAATCATGGTCTTTATTTAAAAAAGAATTTAGGTATCATTACACAAGATACAGACAGTAACAACGTGATTACACATCATTGTGGGCTCTTTCCAGTTAAAACTATGTGTTCACCCTTTTTAATCTTTATACTATTAAGTGTTACTTTTAGCTCCCATTTACTGTGTTCATAATACATTTTTAGATCTGCACGGCTTTTGGACCTTTCGAATCTGGCAGTGCCACTGCTTTGAATCCACGGTAAAAAAAACAACAACAACTTAATCTTCAACCTTTCTTCCCTGGGTAGAATATGGCTCTTTAAAGCAAATAAAAACAAACAAAAAACACAACCAAACAGGCCACCAGAGTGAATGATCCTCTGCTCAAAAGATGTCCACCATAAGCCCATAACAGTGCAGAATTCATATAGTGGTTTGCCATAAGTTGTGTTAAAATGCAGGGGGATTAGACCCCAAAATGAATACATATATTACTCAAAAAACAAAAAACTCCAAAGATGGAAGCAAAGGCTTTTAATAAAACAAAAACAAAAGACTGACAAAAACAAAACAAAAAACAATGGTCCTCACGGCATGGTTGAGCATACTGTTACAGACCACATGATGTGGTTTTGGTCCCAAAACCTGTGACGCCGACAAACAGGCAGCAAACTTGTGCGGGATGAGAAAAGTGATGGGAAGTGGTAAGAGGAGAGCAGTGGATCAGGCACCAAGACCAGCAAAAACATCCTGTGTCACATGATCAACAGGAAAAAAATGGCTGTAGAGTGATCTAAAGCCAAGCATGAGACTGGCAAAGAGGCTTTAATGGCACAAATTGTTAAGTAAATCACCCTCCAGTAAAATGAAGATGTTTTGGCTGATGTGGAAAGACTCGCCACAATCGGAAAGCTCTGATCATGGGCTAGAATACAACATTTGACACTTTAGAAATACCATAGTAGATTGTTCCTGAAATCACTTGAGATTTTCTGAGGAGATGAGCTGTGAAGCTTAAGTGCTCCAGAAAGATGAACCATCGAGAGGCACCGCATTTTTGCTGGTTGGCTTGGTGAGCCCGTCCTCCAGGAGAACAGGGGATCAGAAAGACAGCAGAATCAGATGTGCAGAGACAAAGAAACCAAATGAGATGAGGGTGTCAGGAAGGGAAGAGGTGGCTTTTTTCCTCCTCCAGGTCCTCCTTAGAAACTATTGAGCTCGCTCAGGGTCTGGTCCAAAGTGGCATGGATCTTGACGTTCTCCTCCTTAGCATCTCTCAGTTTCTCTGCAAGGAAAAAAATATTCCCAAAAGGAAAGCAAAACATTTAAAATCCTACATCAAATTTTAATAACATTGTAGATGATTTATTATTATATAGGGGTTTGATTTGGCTGTAAAGTTCAGTTCTTGATGTTCTATAATAATAATTCTAAATATTGGTTAACAGGTTTAAAGTGAATACCTCCTTGAATTCCTGAAGTACCAGATTTTCTAAACTATAAAACTGTTCACAATGGCATCAGGTTGATTAGATTATGTAGTAATTCTATTCTGATACAGTCAGTTGTGATGAAACGGAAGTAGTGACAGATCTTCTAAATTGTAAAGTGCATTTTTAAGTAGGTATTTTTAACTTGGTTCGATTTATTGACTGTTGAATGAGTGGAAGCAGAACTGAATACAAACTTGCAGTCGATTGTAAGAAAGTTGTTCACTATAAGATCAATAACATTCATTTAGAAAACAGAATACATTAGGGTGCATTCTTTGTATAGGGTGAAGGTCTAAATATTGGAGAGAGACTTGATGCTCACATGGGTTACCAGATTGGAGGACACACAACTGGAAATGATAATGGAAAGTGACGTGTTGTATACAGCAAGTTAATCAGCTAATGTATAAGTTTGCAATGTTTTTTTTTATTGCAGAGGATTTTTAGATCGGTAGAATCTGTGGTAGCTGACCCAGTTCGTTTGCTGGCAATATGCAGATTTTTCCACCAACTCAGTGTCAAAAGGGGCTTTCACACTGGAGGAATCTTTTCATAGTTCCAAGAACTAATGGGAGAAGTACTTGCTTTTTGTTGTGTTTTCACCACAGGAACTGGGAATGAGTCAAGTTCTAGAAATTACACTTGATGGCACTAAATTAGCTCCTAATTCAGAGTAAGGTCTAACTCAGCACAACAGGAACTACCAGCAATGTAATGTACACTAATTGCCTCAAAAAAAAAAAAAAAAAAAAAAAAAGACAACAAGCGAGACTTTCCTACTGTTAATGCAAATGCAATCAGGAAAATGGCCCAAGGCGAACAGTGAACACCACCTTTGTGATTAGTTTCTATAGCAAAAGCGGCTAAAATGCTATTGGATAAATTGGCAGTGGGCCACATGGTCAAGCAACAAAAACAGTCAGTCTGACATGAAATGTACATATTAAAGTAGAAAAACTGGCTGTAACATTGTTTTTCAGAGGGTTCCTACAGGTTTCTTCAAGATTAATTGAAGCCTTTTTAACATCCCTGCAAACTGATAAGTGGTGAAAAAGGAGACGTTTCCAAATTAAATATTTTTAGTGGGATCTGAGGCATTGGCAGTTACCAGATTGGTGCATTCTACAATTTGGGCATTCTACATTTTCACTGTAGAAAATTGTGTTTTTAACATTTACTCTGACAAGAAAATAAAGGGTAACATTTGCTTCAAGTGAAAAACATTTACACTATAGCGCTGGGCATTGTCACAAATTTCACAATTTGATTTGATATTAATCAACTTCAGGCCTGCCAGGTAGAGGACAGCAAATTGTTTGTACTTTTTTTAAAAAATAATTTTAAACATGAAACTAAACCGCCAATAGGTGGCAGCAAGTGACCGTCTTAATGAGCGAGTCATTGAGTCATTCATTCAAATGATTCATTCAAAACACTGAATCATTCAGTACAAAACACCGCACTGAGTGTTGCTTTCCTTTGGAGTTATTTTCGTCGATAAAATCATTGGTGAAATGGAACAAAAAAGTAGTTTGAGTCTAAAATGTAAATAACTTAATGTTAATTAGGCTACACAATTCACGATTGCAATATATTTACAATTGTGATAACGTTCAACAAAACAGCTCCCTAACCTGACTTATGTTATTAACAATATCAAATTATAAATAAATAATAATTAAAAACAACTACTCAGTTTTACCCCAGTATGTTTCTTCTGTGAACTTATAGTGCTGCTCATTTGCTTTGAGTTTTTCAAGAATGTCTCTTACAAGGAGACAGGCAGCGCGAGCCTCAACGTGACGTTGTTACCAGAGATACACTCCATTATATCAATCGCTGTTTACATTGAATGTATTAAATAAAATAAATTTATTTTAATATTTTATTTGTCCTGTCGCGAAAGTAAAACACTCCCATTCGTCCAAGAAAAAGATTAATGTCGAGCCATTCCGTTAGACCCTTAGCCTAGAAAACCAAACTCTGGTTGGGTCAATCACATTGTGTATAGAGTCGGTGGGCGGGGCTTAACATAATGACGGCCGAGTTGCGCTTGCATGCTTCTAGTAAACACAGAAACTGGCGAACAGCGGTCTTTCGAATCAGCTTTGACCGCGACTCTGGAAGACTTGGAGCTAAGCTTTTCTCTGAGAAAAGAATAAAGAACGGCACTGAAGTCATTCTTAACAAGGGAAGATGTGTTTGGAGTTGCCGACCAGATACGGCGAATTTTTAATCTGTCAACGAGCTCTGCTTAACTTTCGTTGCTCTGGTTGGTTGTAGCGCTATCCAATTGCGTGCAGAGGGAGTTTGAAAGACAACCGAGCCCTGTCAATGGTGAGTTTCCATCTTGATGTGGGTCTGTCTTGTCAGGCTAGTAGACCCTGTGTGCTCATGCATGATTTCTCTTGTGCTGTAAAGCGGAGGTGATTGGTTCATGTCGTGAAAACAGGTCACGCCACGTTAGAGCTAAAAAAGATAGCGACAGCTCGAGAGATATCAATACAGTCTATAGGAAAAGAACGCATTTCCAATTATTCTTGTGAAGTTAACAATGTGTTCAAATCAATTTTCATAGAACGGAGCTAAATAAAAGCCTTTTCATTTTGATCAATGGAATAGCATGAGGCCATCTATTACAACTTTAGAAATACAAGTATTTGTTTTTCAAGGCCACAGATCGGTTTTAGCAAATAGCTCACATTTCCAATAACATTCATTTCATCCTTCTATAACAAAATCGCATTACTTTTGCTTACTAATTTAAATAACTTCTAACAAGTGCTCACAGATGTTCAGCCATCTTGGCAGCCAGCTTCCATTTCAACATGGGAAGGTTTTTTTTTGAAAAATCTAAACCGATTTGAATGGGTAGCAAGAGTAAATGTTTCTAGTCAAAAGATCCAGTTTCCTGCCCTCTTACCATTTATAATCTATAATAAGCCCTAGACCCAAAAAGAACTGTTGTGATCGACAACATGCGCTTATCAAATCATGTTATATTAGTTATATTTATATGTACAGCCTGTTGAAAGATTTCTGAGTGTCAGTTCTGTTATTCATCTAAATGGCACAAGTGTCCGACTTTAAATCTCTGTGGATTTGCCCCAATACTCACCATGAAAAATGAGCAAGCCTTATGTTTATCACAACTTGTTCTAAATTCGTATTAGTCTCAATGCATTATTAGACTTCAGTATTTAAAAACTGATAAATGGTTTAAGACTTCATTCTAGTTGGATTTGGTATAAAGGGAAATAAATATGCTTTATGGTTAAAATACTAAATATTTTAGATATTGGTCAGCTCGTTTCAGACCTTTAAGTCTGTAGCCTTATACACCAGAGATGATCTTAACTTGTAGCTCAAACTCATTGCTAAACAATCAGTGAAATAATTTCTCTTTCAATCATAAGATATTCATGTGCAATCTGAAATTGGAAAATTGCAATAAAGAGAGACAAGCAGACATTTAAAAGAGAGCAGAGCTTTTTTTCCTCCCTTCAATAAACATGTACACAAGGCATGAAAAATACAGCAAAGGCCACAAGAGAGAGCAAAACCAGGGACAAAAGAACAACAAGTCTCTGAATACAGTCAGGTGCAGATAAAAGGAAGATGTTGGGAAAGATAATGAATATCTAAAGAACAGAAATTCAGAGAATGCAGACACAGAACAGGGCTTAAATAGAGAAACTGAGACTGCAGATACAAGCACATGGAAACATACATGAAAAGGGACGTTTACACAAAAGATCAGAGAAGAAATATGCAACAAATATTGACAGTCAGAGAAGATGAAGAATTCCTTGAAGTCACAGTCAGCCACAGAACAGTCCAGAAACCCTTTATCTGTGAACAGACACCAATGATAAATACCGCGTGTGAATATTTCTACATTTTAGGATGAGGAAAGTCGCAAATTTAACATGCAAGCCGTTGTTATGAACAAACGTTAAAACCAATATCAATAAAAGCCACAACTCCACAACGAACTCGCTCAAAATACCAACTTCAGGATAAAATCCTTATTTCAACAAGCCTTAAAGAGGACATTTCATAGAAAATAGGGTTATTCAGGTTGGTCTACGACATTACGCCCTTCCACAATACAAAACAAAATTTACAGAAAGTAAGCTATAAAACGAGCCATTCATAATGAGTCACAGTTACTAAATCAAACTATTAGCACGTTAACATATGATCACTGACATTTGCATATCAGTGCTATTCAGTATTCAGAAAAATTGTAGACTAACTATTACAAATGTTCAAAACTGGTCATTTGCATACAAAACTCTTAAAGGCACAGCAAATCTGGCCTGTTGGAGGGTAGAAAATAGTATTAAACTAAAAGAGGTCTTTTCAGAGTGAGAAATAAATGCAGAATGTCCCCCTTTATCTGTAGTTAAACATGAAACCATTTCATAGTTAGCATATTAGTCACTCAACAAATGCGTACGAGTTAGAATCACACTATAGGGCATCATGACACTATTCACACAAACTCTTACATAAAGCAGCAGTTCAAAAGAATCAGTGAAATGACGGCTCCGGTCAACAATTAACTCCTTGCGACTGAGCTTTATACCGTATAGTAAAAGTATACGATCAGGGGTTATGAAGCTCAAGGTTAGGTAACCAGCTCGGCCACGAGACTCAAATCTGCCATTGCAGCAAAACTCAATCGTCCTACAAAAAGCAAACCATAAGTAGCAGTCTCACACACATGCACGGGCCAATATTTACATAGAGGTCATGTCGTTGAGAGCATGATCCAGCTCCTCACTAATGGCCTTATACTTGAGTTTCTGAGCGTAAAGCTCATCTGTTCACACAGAAAGAAAAAGACAGAGCAGAGAGGAAGGAAAAGGAGAGAAGAGGGAGAGCGTATGAAGGAAAGATAAACGAAAGAGGAAAAGACAGCAAATAAAGATTATGAATGTAAAAGAGGACAGGAAAAAAGACAGCGAGAATGCTATGAAAAGAGTCATCAAATATAGCTAACGGAAGGAATGGGTGGTAAAGAGAACGACGCGATCATACCTTCCAAATCATCAATGGTTTTCTCCAGTTTGGCAACAGACCTTTCGGCAAACTCAGCACGGGTCTCAGCCTAGCAGAGAACAGGAGTAGATTATCTTTAACTTAAAACGTTGGGGAGAAAAAACTCAACACTTTCCATTACTTGAAATAAACATCTCATTTCCATTGAAGCACTTAAATATCTACAGTTAAAAATGTACAGACAGTTACTTACTATAATACAGATACATTTTTATATACTACAAATGACAACAAAATTACTATAAAACTATCTAAAATAAAAATGCTAAACATTATAATAGTAAATCTCATGATTATCTATAGAATGAAGAAGTTGTAGCATGAGTGGCAGGATTAACAGTCTTTCCAATAAATGGCAGACAGTATAAGTGTTAAAACAATTGACAGGAAAAGCATGTTCACATTTCACTCTCAAACCATGAACTACAAAATGATATGCAATTATTATATGCGATGTTTTGCAATTGCATTCACATTTAACAGACGCTTTTATTCAAAGTGAGAGTAAGTCCTTTCTACAGAAGGTTTCAACGTCTGACTAGTCTTTAGAACACTCAAGGAACAAAATAAAACCTTAATGAGGCCGAATTTGGTAAACAAGTTAACGTTCAATTGTCAGCCCTAATAGAAGGCAATTCTTCCATGTAAAGTTCTCTCACCTCCTTCAGCTTATCAGTGAGGATCTTGATTTCTTCCTCATACTTGTCTTCCTTCTGGGAATACTGTAAGGACAAAGACGAGATACGAGTTGGGGTGGGGTCTTGTGAGAATCTTAACACTCAGCATGCACAACCACCCTACACGTTTAGTATTTTTGGGTTTGGCAATATTCAGATAACTAATTTTATCACACGTTAACGCTGACGTTTCTACAACAGCTCTTAAGACGTAAAGTAACGCAGCTGTCTGTGTTTTGACATCATGTGGCGTGTTTCTATGCAGGTCGGCTGAGCCCTAGCCTGCTGCTGTTGTGCAAGGCTTGTGACACGATGGCTGATATTGCCGCTATGTTCTGCCAAAGTTTTAAACAGATCAGGACATGCGTGTAGGAATGCAGCTGCAACAGCAACAAAACACCAGGTATGACAAACGGGAAAAAGACCCATAATTCAAGGAGAGATTCACAAAGACAAATTGCACATTTTTCATGCTATGGTCAACAGAATATAATATAAAATGGCAGATATTATAAATAAATACCATTTAGTACAGATCACAACAAGTGAATCTAGGGACTATAAAGAATATAGAAGTGCAATATATAAATTTGGAAACCTGGTATTAAAACTTAAGTTAGAAAAACAAGATACCCCATAGCTGACCAGAGACAAACAAAACCATTTTATTTTTATAAAAATATATATATATTTAAATACAATTACATAATATGTACACACATACATATACATAGTACTGTAAACACAGCATGCCATCAAATCACATGCAAATCAGCAGAGACTTCTGTCATAAGTTGATCTCATGCAACCGCATCTATTAGTGTCACTTCTGCTTAACTAGTCTAAAGGCATCCAAGACCGGTTGCACTTGATTCTGTAAGGAACCAAAATGGTGACACTTAATTCATTTCATTATGTAACAGTCATTCAGCCATGCTGAATAACATCTCATTGAGTTGAGATGGATATGGAAAATGAGAGGGGGTCTTCATTGCGTCCCTGTGGTCAATCACAGCTTGCTCTTGTAATGGTCTACCATTGTAATCTAGTCTGACATATGTGGCCTTTTGCTATGAGGGGTTGATATACAGCCGTACATCGCCAAAAGGCCACTTGGAAATGAAGGAGTTCATCTTATGCTCGCATGAGCGGATAGATCACTGGTTTGGGAATTAGAGAGCCTAAATTTGATTGCCTAGAAGGCAATTTGCAAGGCACATTTGTGGGGATTGCATCAGAGTTCCTTTGAGAGTTAAAAAAGAGATCGTGCAGAATGAAACACACATACACCCTACCTTCTCAGCCTGGGCCTCCAAACTCTTAAGATTGTTGGTGACATTTTTCAGCTCCTCCTCCAGCTCAGCGCATTTGCTATATACAGAGCAGTCGTTTTGATTTGAGGAAGAAGAAAAGAAAGGGGCAAAGGGAAGACATGAAGACAAGCCAGCAGAAGTGGCAGAGTAATAGAGATGACGTTAAACACATGAACAGTAAGAAAGGCCTTAAATAATGGGTTTGTGAGGGACAGTTCAATCAAAAATAAAAATTGTCATCGTTTACTCAGCCTCATGTCATTTAAAATCCATATGACTTTGTTCTGAAAACACTTTTTTTTAACTTTGCAGCCCTGCATGCACATTACCATATAATGATGGTGATTGAGGAGCTCCAAAAATGACCAGAAATAAAATTATATTCTCATATATATTATATCTAGAGAGAGAGAGAGAGAGAGAGAGAGAGAGAGAGAGAGAGAGAGAGAGAGAGAGAGAGAGAGAGAGAGAGAGAGAGAGAGAGAGAGAGAGAGAGAGAGAGAGAGAGAGAGAGAGAGAGAGAGAGAGAGAGAGAGAGAGAGAGAGAGAGAGAGAGAGAGAGAGAGAGAGAGAGAGAGAGAGATCAAATGTTCTAATTTGTTACACCGGTTATTTAAGTTCAAGTTAAGTTATACGGTGTTGTAATATTTTCTTTCTTATTACTATCAATTATTATTATTTATGTCAATGTGTATTATTATTTATGTAATTCGCTTTGGCAATATTGTATTTTTACATTCATGCCAATAAAGCAATCTTGAATTGAATTGAATTGAGAGAGATGTCTTTTCAAAACCTTTTTTTATCTTACTGACCCCAAACATTTAAACAGAAGTGTATGTTATGTAAACATATTTGTGTGGGGAAGACTTACAGGGATAGTTCAGCCAAACTAAAATTCTGTCATCATTAACTCACCCGTAAGTTGTTCCAAACCTGTATGAGTTTTCTTCTGTCCAGTTCCATAGTAGGAAAAAAAATACTATGGAAGTCAATGGTGCCACATAACTGTCTGGTTATTGACATTATTCAAAATCATCAACTTCAAAAGTTCATCTACTTTTGGTGTTGAAAAGAAGAAAGAAATTCTACAGGTTTGGCTCAACTTAAGTGTGAGTAAATGACAGCATTTTCATTTTTGGGTGAAATATCCCTTTAATTACTCTTAGCAAATGGCAATTTAAAGGCTGCTCCTCACTCAACGCTATCAGAAAATTCAAAGAACATGAAGCACTATACTGCTTTTATGGTCATTTTTGAAGGTTCTTCACCAGCTTTCACCGTCATTGTATGAACAACAGGAAAATCTTTCATAGAATAAAATCATAAGTTTCAAACAACATGAGTACATGACAACAATTTTAATTTATGCATGCACCATCTCTTTAAATGTAGTGTTGCTTGTGTTGCCGTCTGTACCAAGAGTGCTTTGAATATCTAGAAAATCCTCAAAATATATGATGAACACTACTGTGTGGTTGTGTGAGCAGAATTTTAAGTGTCAAGGAAGCAAAACTAGTGTGATTGTAAAACTAAAAGTTGCCATGAGCTGTTTGCAGTTTGTTGTGTAACATGAACCTGTATGCTATGGATTTAGGCAGATGAGACGAAAACGCACAGCGACTGAAGCGTGTTATGTGAGCATGCACATCATGCCACTTGAGTACGACTCATGCTGTTTACAAAAGAATGATACCTGGAAATGGATGGTTAGATGAGCAGAAGGAAGGTGGAAAGATGAAGGGATAGGGTGGAAAGATGAACCAGGTAAGAAGGTAGAAGCACAGATTAAAAACGACCCGTGCTGGAGGGAGGAGTCCTGAATTTTTTTTTTTGTGTGGCTCTTTTTCATTGGTGACTTGATCTTGCTAGTTCACTTGCACACTTTCACTCAAGTTTACAAATTCCGAATCCAGCTATAGGGTATCATTCTCCAAATGTCTGTACACCCCGTCTCCAACAAACACACAAGCGGCCACATATCGTCCAACACGCAAACAGAATTTTGCAACTAGGATATATACCTTCTCATCTGAGGCCTGCAGAGTCTTCAGTGTCTGGTCAAGAGCTCTCAGCTCCTCCTCCATTTGCTTGACATGGCTGTTAGTTTGAGTGGGGAGGGGAAGGTATGTCAGGTCAAAGGTCATTCATGCCCAAACACAAATGAGAAGGGAGGAGATATATGAATTTAAGATGGATTCAAGCCAATGAAATCACTCATCCACTCAGTCTCACTCACTCTCTCTTTCACACACACACACACACACACACAGGAGGATTATGGTTATGATAGAGCATTCCTATTGTCATGCAAAATTAGGCATTTTCTCAGGCTGAGAGAACAATGAATTTGTATTAATAGGACTAAATGGACACTAAAAAATTGAGCTAAAGAGGACAGTATGTGTGGTCTGTAATGTAAATGTGTTCAAGGAGTATGCATATGAATATATTGTGATTTTGAAACCGAGATTAACCTCTCAGCAAGCTCTGCTCTCTCCTCCGTACGCTCCAACTCTCCCTCAACGATCACCAGCTTACGTGCCACCTGTAACATACATCAAATACTTCCTGGTTATGGAAAATTTTATTTTACAAGAAACATTCATGTACTATTAATTCCGAATTAGAATAAAATATTAAAGCCTGCTTTATTCATTAAAACTGAAAAAATAATATTAGATGAAAAAGTAATTAAAAAGAACTAAATGTTGCCTTGGCAACTAAATGAAAAAGCTAAACAGAAGCATGAAGAAAAAGAATTGTAATAAAAGCCCATTCAAAATAATAAACACTATAAAAGTATGCAAATAATGCTAAAATAACACCGCTATATTACCTCCTCGTATTTGCGGTCGGCCTCCTCAGCAATGTGCTTGGCTTCCTTGAGCTGGATCTCCTGGAGCTCCATCTTCTCCTCATCCTTCAGAGCCCTGTTCTCAATCACCTTCATCCCTCTATTCCATAGAGAGCAAATTAAAAAGAAGTAGGGCAAGTTAGGGTGGGATTAAAGTAGAAATAACATCACTCTGAATGCGTATGCATGTTAAAGCACGCACCTCTCGCTCTCATCTGCGGCCTTCTCAGCTTCCTCCAGCTTCTGCAGGGCTGTGGCCAGTCTCTCCTGAGCACGATCCAACTCTTCCTCAACAAGCTGGATACGCCTGTTCAGAGAGGCCACCTCTGCCTCAGCCTACAAGGCAAACACGACAAAAGACAACTTGAGATTAGAGCAGATACTCTATTCCACTGAACTCCAGGGGCCACACAGGGAAAGGGAAGTGACATGAGATAAGGAAAAGAGGATGAGAAAACACTTGGATAATCTGAAAGGACCAAGACGACTTGCCAACAAACATGGGGACTAATTTGGAAAATGAAACCAATGAGACAATGGAAAAACCCTCAATGTGGTGGAATCATTTGGGAGCTTTTCCTTCGGCAGAGTCGCACCACTATATTTGCAAAGGGCAATAATTATGTGTGGAATTAGTGTACACAATGACTAAAATTGTGTTAACAAGGCGGCACTAATAATATTGCTCTGACTAAGGTTAGGTTCTTTTTCAAATCCTTCCAGACAACATTTCATTATGGAACTTGTTGCACTGTTTGAGCTACGGACATGATGCTTCATATCATTAAGAGGTGTGTTGTGTCTTTTCAGACCAATCGGCTTTCTGATGTTCACTAAGTGCACAAAAACATGGACGAAAAACCCACAGACAAAGTAAAAGGACATCTCTAGATCAAAAGATTGAGTAAAGTCTTTACTCAATTACGCTATTTAGATACATATAACAAGCAGTTAATCACAAGAGCATTGCAACTTCCTAGTCACGCCTTAGCAACCAGCCACGACACCCTAGCAACCATAAATATCATGGGAATGGGCTTGACAGTGTACTTGGGCCCTTTGGGGGCCATATCTGGTTAATATGTAGCTAAACTTTGATACAGCTCAGATTTCAAAATGTTTTAAGATTTTTAAAGATAAAAGTAACAAATAGAAGGTTATCAGTTTAATTCTCACAGAAATATCTGAAATTACCACTAGCAGTGTGGTGTCAGGATTCCTGAGGTGATTTTTTATGTAAGGGAAAGATCATGCATTTCATTCATGACGTGTAACTTAAGGAGGGGCACTTTAGCAAGCTTATTGCGATTAATATTTATTAAATTAATGTGGATTTAAGATCTACATCGTTTAGTTACATTATCGGTCTAATAAGACGACTGAAAAGTTTCTCATTCATTGCCGCGAAGCGCAAAAGCTGGTTAACTGTCGCGGCGCAGCTCGCGCCTCGTCAGCTGAGAAACAGCGCTCGTGCACGGCTTCCGGATATGACGACACCACTAACAAACACTGGAGTTTCGCTCCTAATAAGGACTGAGGAATCTAAAGTCTGCGGGTGAGTTCATCTCACGCATTGCCAAAGAGACGAAAGGCATGGTTGAGTGATGAGCGAATTCAAGCAACAACAAAAAAAAATCTAACCAAGACGTGTGTCTTATTTAATCATAACTAATAAAAGTTGCCAAAAGGTTCAAATAGGCTGCTAAAAGCCCAAGTGACATGCGTGAACAGCTCAAAGTGCCGAGATGAGCACCTGATGACCCAGATGTTAACGTGCTCGAATGATAACGCACAAATGACTGAAAAAGCACCATTTGAAGATAGAATTACACCAATGGATGCTTGTTTTATTTTTTAAACAACCCAATACGAGTTATTCAGCGAAACTATTTTGTTACTTCCTTTAGGCCTCACCCGCAAAAATCCAACAAACAATGTGAGACTAAGAGGATGAGCTAAAACCCATTTGAGGTTAGCACATCTAAGAACACAAACTGACTTGTCATCGCACGATTTATACATGCCAATATATATCGTTTTATGTTTTGCATTGATGCTATGAACAATAAACCGAAGCAAAAATGAAAATCATCGGTGAAAGATGAGTCAATATGCGCATTAGCTTGTAGGTTTTGCAATAACCATCTAACGGCCCATGTTTTCTTGGACCTTATGGTTTAGAATTAATATATTGTTGTCACGGGCAACCCCAGAGCATATTCAATGTTTATCCGTTTATTTTAGTGATACAAACACATAATTGTTCGTATAGGGCGTTGAATCTGGGTGTGAAGGTAAAAGCGCACGACCTCCACACAAACGCATGTGATACAATATAACGACTGTACAGAGAAATGCGACGCTTTAACGTGAAGGGGAAAAAAAACATATATGGATAAAATGATACACTTACCTGCTCCCTGGCACGCTTCTCTTCTTCGACCTGTCTCTGCAAAATCTCGGCTCTTTCTTCTGCCTCATCTGCCTGCTGTTGTAAAACTTTGATTTTTCTCTTAACTGCATCGATGCTGTTGGATCCGGCCATTTTAATGTATTACTTTAGGTGTAGTGTGGTCGAATAAATCAGACTCCAATCGAGCAGCGTAGTGGACCAACCCGCGAAGAAGAGAAGGAGGAAAAAAAAGTCCAAGGCACCAACGCCCCGCCAACAAGTCAAACGCAGAGAGAGTGGAAGTAACGCGAGGATCAGATGCTTCGCGCGCTTGTCTTTATAATCGAAGCGGTGTGTTCTTTAATTCTGTTAGATACAAATAGTGTTTAGAAAAAACAATAAGCACAGCAAAGAGAGATTATATCCGAAATAAGACTTTTAAAGTTGGAATTTAGCTCGAGCTAGCGTTTTGATGTTCACGCAGTCGTTCGGTCTCTCATTCGAATTAATGAATGAGTTTTAATGTCATGAAGTATTTATTTCCCTCCCCTTGCTTTCTCTTCGCCCAATTTGTTCAGTTGCCTAAACTCTTCCTTTTTTCGGCCCACTTCCGGATTACCCCACCCTGTCCCCAACGGTTTAAGGGCTGAGAACGAGGCGTAACTGATCCTGAATCAGCGGCGGCGCAGAGTCAAGTCCCAACGGAACGGGTTCACGGATGATCTCCGGTCAGCAGTTTTTGCACGACCTGTGTAATTCTTACGGAAGTGCCACCCCTTGTTTTACACGTGTCCAGCCAGGTAGATGACGTCGTTGAGCAAATAAATCATTCACATTCCAGACAGGCCACTCCTTGATCCAGGAATGTGCTTGTAGATCAGTGGGAACTTTTTAGGCTATTGTGATCACTAGGATATTATACATTTTGAGAGGCATAGGCTACACTAAATATGTTGCTGAGTAAATATGATTTTACTGGATCACTCACGGGGCCGTGGACAGCATTCCCGGTCGTCCTCCCTGATGACAAAATGATCAGTGAAGCTTGCTGCTCAGGCAAGTTTATTATAAAAATACAAAAATTATATTGCTAACTTTTACAAATTCTAATCTCCAAATAGGCTATATCTAATCATGTTATTGTAATTATCCTTAGTTTATATCATATATCTTGGAATAACCTTTTTATTGATCCATAATTTTTTCAATTTGATCAAAAAGTTGAATTGAGTTTATTGGTGCCTATGGCAAATTTTTAAAATAAGTTAACTTAAATGCTTTCCTCCGGTTTCACAGATAAGGCTTATAGTTCGCCCAAAAATGAAAATTCTTTCATCGCTTACTCACCCTCAATTTGTTCCAAACCTGACTTAATTTCTTTGTTCTGCTGAACACAAAGGAAGATATTTGGAAGAATGTTAGTAACCAAGCAGGTCCAAGCAACCATTGACTACCATAGTAGGGAGGGGGAATAATGTATTTGGTAGTAGCCTACTATGGTAGACAAAAATGCATGTTTGGTCTGTTTGAACTGTAAGCAACTTGTACTGACATAAAAGGGCTTGCAAAGCAAAGTGGTGCATTTGTGTAAGAAAAATATCCATATTTAAAACTTAATGAACTAAACTAGCTTCTGGCAGTCGACTTGAGCCAAAAGAGTAACTCCTGCAATGTAGTGGTAGCGTAAGCTTTGCCTCTCACGGCTTAAACAAATAGGACTGGGCAGCTTAAACTCGGAATCTTCCGACATTTCTCTTTAAAAATCTGGTTCTTAGACTTCTAATTCATGACCAGTGTTTTGTTTAGCTCTATCCTCTGCGCTTCCGTGTTCGTCTATACGTCATGCGTCAGGTCAGTGCTTTCTCTTTCTCTGTAAATTAATGTGTGTGGCCGTCTGTTGGCAGCTTGTTATTTTAGTTTATAAAGTTTTAAATATGTAGGGGAGAACCGGGGGGAAAGTAACACGGGACGAAAGTAACAAAGCGATTTTCTCAAAGCCCATACTATATTTGCATTCCAAGCTATAACAGCACGTTCAGAACGCAACCTTTGATGGATCTGTCAAAAATCCTGTTTTTTCGTCATTGTTTCCTGCGGTTGGGTCCGAAATATAGTTTTCGAGTACGAAAAGTAAATTACTTGAAGCGGTATTTTTTTTTCTAATAACAAGTTGTGTTTCTCGTTTCATGTGTCACAGTAATGATCACTCTACAGATTATTTATTGCTGTTACACATCCTGAAGGTTTGTCTTTTCAGAGTTTTTCAGTATGAAAGTAAATCGTGTTTAACTGTCAGGACTTCCTGTCGGGACGAAAGTAACGCTTGTTACTTTTGTCCCACTTTGATATATATAATTTTCATATTGTTGAAGAAAAAAATTATCAAATAGATTGATATTGCACACAAAAAATATTCTAAACCTACAAGTTTTTATTGTCAGGTTATATTTGAAAAATTCGATTAAACTTAAAATTGAAAATGAAAATGTAATAAAAATTGTTTTGCAAAGATAAAGTAGCTACAAAATATGTTTGCAGTTACATATTAACAAGGTCATAGTCAGGTATATTTAATAAAAACAAGAGTAACACAAAACAAGCTTATTTTGTTGTGTTACTTTTGACCCACCTGTGTGTTACTTTCGTCCCAACTGATGGGGTCAAAAGTAACAATCTGCATCTTATGTTCAAAGTAAAATTATACTGTAGTCGTTCTGCATTTGTTCAAAATACCACCTGCTATTGATAGACCACACTTGTGAGTTATTGACCAGAGCAAATATATATCTCTGTCTAAAAAGATTTCTTTTAAAATTAAGTTTTTCCAAAAAATGGTACTTTCGCCCCTGCTCTCCCAAGCGCATCGTTTTGCTTCAGAAGGCCTTTATTAACCCTCCGGAGCCATTTGGAGCACTTTTATGATGGATGGATGCACTTTTCTGAGCTTCAAAATAACATCCGCTATTCACTGCCATTATAAAGCTTGGAAGAGCCAGGGCATTATTTAATATATCTCCTTATTTTATTCATCTGAAAGAAGAATGTCATATATACCGAGGATGGCTTAAGGGTGAGTAAATCAAATAATTTTCATTTTTAGGTGAACTATCTCTTTAAATGCCTTAATTAAAATAAAGCCTAACCCTGGCTTAATCTAAATCCTGTCTGTGAAAGCAGGCATGAATCACTTATATTATTATAAATGATATCAAAATAAATGTAAACACAACCAGTTAATTAATTGTTATGAAATGATTTATTCATTATTACATGTTGGTAAAAAATATTTATTTTGGTCTTATGGGTCACTTCAGAATCACTGAGTTAGGTTATATATCTAGGCTGTAAACAAGAACAAGTAGTGTTGTAAATCATTTACTTGTCATGTAATTCCATTTGACGGCTTCGCAATAAGTGCCGGTGCTCTTGCGTGAACAAACTCTGATTCAGTGTTTTATGCTGAGTGAGTTGTGTTGAGTCAGGTTGAGTCAATTAATAAGAATGTTTTTACATAACATTCTTCATGGAATACCTAATGAATTTATGTGTAATACTATTTTTCAGTTAAATGAAATAGTCTTTAATAGTAGATATTGTGAGTTGGATTTAAGACTATAGAAGATCTAACCACAGGATTGCATGAGGTCATTAAAAAAAAAAATCCAGTGAACCAACTGAATTCACAGGCCTGGGCAAACCTCAACAAGACTACAGTAATACTGTCTGTTCTCTTTCTGTGGTGTAGAATGTGCAATCTTTCTGGCATGCGTAACTATGTCCTAAACACTGTTAAAAGTTAAAAGCCTACGGGTATGGTTTTTATTCACTGATATTGCAATTCTTACCACAGATACATTTTATATTAGAAGACCTTACATGGTTTAACCTCAAAGCAATGTTAGAGGTAAAGAAATGTGACTGATCCTGAATCATCCTGCTAGAGACCAGCACAGCAGAATAATGTTGCATCATCATTTCCTGTCTCACCCTTCCTGTCTCCCTTCACCAGTGTGGAGCATGTTCCAAACTTCACTTGGGACAGGCCCCTTTATTACATGTTGCCATCAACTCACCAGATGATGGCGCCAGATGATCTAGATAAATCAGTTGCGGTGGAGCCCAACTCATAGAAACACACACACACACACACACACACACACACACATATGTATATATATTTTACTTTGCAATTTATTTCTGTGAGGGCAAAGCTGAATTTTAGCATCGTTAGCATTTTATTTGCTGCTAAGGAAACATTTCAGTTTTCTTGCTTTAATGGGCCTTATTATGTAGTTTTAAAGGCTAATTTTGAGTTCTCCTACATGCATTTCTCATTGCACAACATCTAATTTGTCGAAGAGTCTGGTTAGTTTGAAGATTCTCTGTCTCTCTCTCTCTAAACCCCTTCTTCCCAAAAGCCTTCTCTGCTCTGATTGGTCAGATGGCTCAGTCTGTTGTGATTGGTCTACTGCTTTCAGCATATGCCAGAAACGAAACAGATAATAATCATTAGCATATCCGAATTTCATCTCCGTAAGTCTTCCTCAGCGCATAATATACAGTAGCTGGGTTTCCATCCAAACGTGAAATTAATCTTTTCAAAGTTTGCAAAAAAGAAAAGAAAAAAACGAATGCAAATTAGATGTTTCCATCAAGTTGTGGTCTTCTTGGTAACCTAGGCCCCATCCACATGAAGCCAGAGTTTTCCCAATCCGATCTTTTTTTTTCCTCGTTTCAAGAAATATCTGCGTCCACACGAGATTACCGAAACAAACTAAAAACGATGTAGTTTACATGCCAGGCCAGTGTGTGGCGCTGTAATTCTGCCACAGAAATTAACTAAAAACGGAGAAGAAGAGTTGTGGCTAGAAGGGGTATAGCAGTGGTCGGAGGTGAGGCAAAATCTCACAATAAAATAACAATAAATTTATTTGCTACTTAACAGATGTGTTTTATTAACGCCTACACCTACTCTGACCCTAAACATACCCTTACAATAATGCAGATACAATAATTAAATGACGTGATATTGATGTGCGCATGCCCAGTGCCCGTAGTTGTATCCCTTAACTCTTTCACCGTGCTGGACGTATTCCGATGACATTACCATTTCAGAAAATATACTGATTCGCTGTACACACGAAAACGGAAAATTGCCTTTTTCAGATTTATCCACTTTGGGACCCGGTTTCCAAAAATATCGGATTCATGCTTCTAAAACGCTGGATCCGTGTGGACGAAACGCTGATACGGTACAAAATGTATATGTATACAGCTAAACGCGTTGCCTAACCAACGGTAAATAAAACTCCCTCAGCTTAACTTAGTTAAGAAAGTGGTAGGCCTATTAAAAGAACAAAACTCAGTAAACACCAAACAAATAAAGCATAGGCCTACAATGTACAAAAAAGCAGATGAACCAGGAATATGCAAAGCGTTTCATTAATTCATAAAATGTTTTGTGAATTAAGGGATTTTTTTTGTGCTAAATTTGGCATTTCCATCACTCGTTTCTCATGCTACTTCACAATCTGCCTAAAAACATGGGTGATACAAACAGTAAAGTTGGTGTCAGTGTTTTTTCCCATATCAATTCCAGCACAAGTACTCCTTCGCAGTGCAGACATGTCGACAACACAAACCAAACTCTTCCAGGCCTCAGCTAAACCTAGTGTTTGGGATAGGACGTTGTTTGTGGGCAGCCAATGAATATAGGCTGGCATTATGCAAATGTATTCCATTGTTACGCGCTACAGAAAGTGAGACTGGAATTGCTGATGATTCGTTTCGGGAGTTCAGAATCAGTTATTTCCTTTAGGAGAAAATAACTTTTCATGTGCACTTTGATCTTAAAATCTTTGCAAACCTTTTGCATTCAGAAGGAATGCATGAAAGGTAATATTTGAAAAAAGTATAATTGGAGCAGTTTAATATTTTTTGTGGAAAATGAAATACATTTTTAGGATTCTTTGATTATTTATATATATATATATATATATATATATATATATATATATATATATATATATATATATATATATACATACACATACATACATACATACATATATATATGAGCAGAGATTATATGTGTCTGGTCTGATGGTAAACTGCAGCTTATGTCTCTAATGGCCTGTTGACATTATAGGTTATAGGTGAAGAGGTGCATGGCTTGACATTTTGATCTCTAAGACACTTGCATAAACACATGCTCTCTTACATCAACATGGTAAGACTCTCACCCACCTGCAGCTGCTGACATGCTTTAGCATTTGGAAGACTATGACAACCTTCTTACTATTTCAGTCCTACATTTTTTCAGTTCTACACTATTTCAGTCCTACATTTTTTCAGTTCTACACTATTTCAGTCCTACATTTTTTCAGTTCTACACTATTTCAGTTCTGCGTTTTGTACAAAGGTTGCATGAACACTATTGGTCTCAGAGCTCTATTAAAGGATCCGCCCCCAAATTTAATCTTGCACTGCATGACAATGAGTGACTAATTTGACTAAATCACCATGAAATCCAGCCGGGTTTACTGCAAAACTTTTTTTCTTTTTTTTTTTTTACTGTGTGGGGTAACAAGGTAAGTGATAGGGTTCATGGTGGTAAAGATTTGACTCAAGGTTGAGATGAAAATAGATTCCAAAGCGACAGCTGTAATGGAGGCAACCCACACTCATTCTCTGTTTGGAGCTACTGTTCTCATTCTGCTCGTCTGATCAGAGGATGCCAGATTCAAAACAATAAATTCTCTAATTACAACCTTATATTACAGCGTTTCACCCGATGGTATTGTCTTTCTCTGCTCTCCTTCAGTCTCTAAGGTTAGAGATGGTCTCACAACCTGTCAAGCTAGTGCTCATTTGGTTTATGTAATCAGAAAACGACCATAAAAGTGACAAAAACCTCAGCTAATAGACCACTAATAGACACAAACGGGTTTTCGCGCTGTTATTCTTTCATAGATTTTAAAAATGAACACAGTATCTTTCTCTCTTTCACACACACAACCTTCAAAGCCTGTGGTATTCAGTCCATGAGGAACATCTTATGAAGGCCAAACTTTATGACAACAGGTGTGTCTGCTATATCCGGAGCCCAGAACAAAGAGACAATGACAGGCAATAATAGACACAGACATACTTGCTGTAACAGGGTTGACTTGTGACGGCAACAGCCTTAGTTTAGCTGTCAGAGAGGGAGTCAAGTAACAATGGCGATTAACAATAATTAGCATTTTTCTAATTTGAAAGTTCTGTAGGCCTAGTTCTTGGGGTGTATATGAGATGTATATGAGATGTAGCTACAGATGAAATCATTAGCAAATAGCTAGTAATTTGGTAAAAATTAGCCTACAAACTGAGAAATTGAAAAAAAAAATTTTTTTTTAAAAAACACTCCAAACCGGACTAATGTAAGGCTAATAAAGCTTTTAAACTCATGCCTGGAATGTTCTTTCTTATGTTCATTTTGTTCCCTTCACAAACACAGATTTACAGCACTGCTGCTATCAGCAGTTTCAAGGTAGTAATTTTCTCGCTTGGGCCTGTAGGCGAATAGTATCACCAACACTCGTCAACTTGTGCAAGTTATGGATGGGTTGACAACAAAGAACATTTATATTGGCGTAACAATTTAGCTACTGAATACATGTGGCATCCAATTCTCAAATAAATGACTCGCATAAGCGCGTTTTTTTAAGTGACTCGAGATTCTCGAACAGAAACTGTTCTTTTTTGTGAATCAACAGCGAGGCCAGTGTAATGAATCCCGAACAAATGATTCCTATGAATCGGTTCTTTTTAGTGAATAAACAACATGCAGCGTGAGCTCTGTAGTCCTTTTGTGATCGAATGGTTCTTGTGCATGTTAGTAAATTATCAACCAACAACGCGACCATGCAGCGTAATTAGATTCTTAATGAATGACTCTCATAAGCCGGTTCTTTGTAGTGAGTCATCAGCATGCAATGCTACCAGTGTAGTCCGATTACGATCGAATCGTGAGCATGAGCCGGTTGTCGGTTCTTTTTAGTGAAAAAACAACTTGCATGACCAGTATTCTAATTCTGAAAACTCTCATGAGCCAGTTATTTTTACTTCAATCATTGTAATAACTGACTGGACTGGTTGTTCTTGTTGTCTAATTAAAAATACACATTATGTGTTTTGGCAATAGTATTGCTTTCTTTGTTTAGTATGCTACTGATGTTTAGCATACAAAGATACAAAGTTATTTTAATGCATTTATGCCACCTCTAAAAACTCCAGCATTTTGTAATAATTGTTTTAAATCCATATTTGAATGAGTACATTTAAGGGGAGATGTTACTGTCTGGCTAGTTGACATCACAGTCAAAAAAAGGGGTAGTGACAGTGTCAGCTGTGGAGGAGTGAATGGAGAGAATGAGAGGAATGGAGGGGTGGGCCAACAAGAATACCGGGATGAAGTTTGAGGAGTTGGATTTGTGTTTGTGCGTGTGATTTGGTGCTAAATTGTCGTCAATCACTCACATCCGCAGCCTTCTTCTCAGATATCTCCAGTTTCTCCTGGGCGTCCTTCAGGGCCTCTGAGTATTTATCCAACTCATCTTCAGTTCCCTTCAGTTTCTTCTGCATCTGAATCAGCTCATCCTCATGCTGGGAGAAAGAGACAAAGGAATATGAGAGTGGAAGAGATGGAAAGGGAGGGAGGAGTGAATCATATGAAAGCATCCGTTATAATATATCTTCACACAAGCACTCGTCACTTTCTTCTGGTGATAAGCTAAGATGTCCTAATGTAAATTTAATTATCCTCACAGGCAACCCAAACCTTTCACACATCCTCAGCCCTACCCACAACCCCCTTCTCCATCTCTTGCTAAGACTCTGTTTATCCACCCTGCATTCTTCCAGTGGCAGATCACAGCCTTGGACTTCTCAGACTTCTCAGTGCGGTTGGCACTCTTTTTTCCAAGAGGAGTATTTGGACAGTTGTCAGCATTGGCCAGGTGCATTATATTCTTAACACATTTAAATATGGTGATTGTGTGTTTTGCTAATCTTTGGCTCGGATTATTTGCATTTGCTTTGGTCCAGAATGAAAATGGTTAATAATAGGAGAAGTGGCTCTATGATACTGTAAGTGTCAACAGTGTTTCTTTCAACAGGTCATTAGCACCACAAACCCAATACAATTTTAATTAGAGGCTAAACAAAATAGGGTTTCAATGACCAATTCTTAAAGGGATAGTTCACCCAAAAATGAAAATGCTGTCATCATTTACTCACCATCAAGTTTTGATTTGAATGATTAAAAAAAAATGTTTTAATACAAAAGAAGATATTTTGAAGAATGTTGGTAGCCAAACAGTTTACGGGCTCCATTAATAGTTAATGGCTACCATCAATTGTTTGGTAACCAACATTCTTCAAAATATATTCTTTTGTGTTCAGCAGAAGAAATAAACTCATACAGGTTTGGAACAACTCAAGGGTGAGTAAATGATGACAGAATCTTCATTTTTGGAAGTATCACTTTAAATGATGAAATATTCAACTCTCTCTAAAAATCTCAAATCATACTGTTAAGTCAGTTTTGACATCCCAACCTTTGACCTTTCCACCTCACCTGTTTGTGTTGCTAATTTTATTCATATTATTTTAGAATTCTTCTTTCCCCATTATCACATATTGTACAATCTAAAGAAAGTGACTAAATGTAATTTATACACTACGAGTCCAAAGGAAACCCTTTTAGTGACATTAAAACGAGTAAATTGAAGTGATATGGGAGTTATGTTGAGAAAAATGCTAAAACAGAATTATATTGTATGTGTATAAAAATAATAAAATACAACTCTAATAATCTGAACTGACATAAAAGTTCTCTAGTTGTAGTTATCACTACTGTGAGTGTTCCACTTCCACCTAACCTGTTTGCTTCTGTCCTCTGCTCCTTTCCTGTCGGTTTCCGCCTGCTCGGCCTGGTCCAGAGCGTTCTCCTTATCCAGCTTGAGCATCAGCATCTTCTTCTTGATGGCCTCCATTTTGGTGTCGGTGAGTAGGGCTCACGGTACGAGAAAAAGAAAGTGGCAGTGCAGCAGATGAGGGCTAGGGGTTCAGGAACAGGAGCTGGTCAAGTGAGGAACGTGGAGAGAGGACAAGAGAGAGAGGGGGACTAAAGTGGAGAGAGTCCAAACTCAGCCAGTGATAGTGGGAGGGCATTTATATCTGGGGGCATCAGACCCCACCCGTTTTTATGAAACCCCACCCACTCACTCATTATAGCTCACCTAATACAGTCATAAGTCCCGTTTGGTGTCTGATGAGGAGACATTTCATGACCATCTCTAATATTTAGTTCAAAAGCTACATTCACTTTTTCATTTACATCTATTGTTTTTATTCTGCTTTTCTGTAATTAGATAATCCCATTGTGGAAGAGAGAGCTGGAAGATATGACAAAGACAAAAAGAATGGACACCAATGGACAGAGCTGAGGTCCAGCTATAATAAGACAAAGCCGCTGTGTTTGTGACAGGCACAGGTGTCTGTGTGTGTGTGTGTGTGTTACGTTACATTACTAGCATCCCCAGCTGCACCGTTCCCTTTATGGCTCGTCAGTCGCCACAATGATCACTTTACAGCCTTTTTCCTAATGTGAGACACTGTTCTATCATTAACTTGCCTGGCCACGTATAACAAGGCTTTAGGGAAGCACACTTGATGTGGCAAGATTCCCACCAGTACTTTGGTATGCAACATTCCCAAACACACGGACATCTAGATGATTTATCTCTCTATATGTGTATTTATTCATAGAGGAAAGGGCTTATTTTGATAATATTATTTTATATATTAACATTGTATTATTGTTAACACTTTACATGAGCAACACAATTGTTACTGTATTTGTTCACCTTTTTTAAAGTCAGTTTATCCAGCTATTCATCGTTTGTTCATGTTACTTCACAGTGCATTAACTATTGTAAACAAATACAACTTTTGATTTTAATAATGTATTAGTAAATGTTGAAATTAACACTGACAAAGATGAATAAATGCTGTAATAGTGCAGTTCATTAGTGAACTTACCTGATATTAACTATTGAAACCTTACTTTAAAGTGTTACCGTATTATTTATTGTTTTATACGTTTACTTTCTAAGCCTTCCCACTAATGTATAGCCTATCACTTATTGTGCTATAAATCATGTGACTAATTATAATTTCTGCACACATGATTTATCAGTTAAAAGGATATGCACCTTCTTAACGATTTTACACATTTTAGAATGAGTAGTCATTAAAACTATGAAATAACAAAAATTGAAGTAATATGGGTATTATGTTGGGATCAAAGAATGTTAAGCATATTAAAATTACATTTACGTGGCCACACAAGATTTCATATTTTTATGTATAGAAATAAAATAAAAACAAATAAAAAATAAAACCAATGTAAAAGCAAGTTTAAAAAACAACACCTTAAAAAAGAACCTTAATATCAAAATATACCCATTTTTTACTATAAAATAGTGATATTCTCATAAAGCAATGATATTTTTTTACTGCCTTAAGATTAGTGCTTTACGAATATGAACGCAATACTGATTATCGTTAGAAAATTAGTCATTCATGTGCGTCTTAAACTGTGTGCTCCACTAAGCGTTTGCTGATGTGTTGGACAATGATGGTGTCAGGTTTTGGGGGACCAGGCTATTTTAAGTCAGATGGCCAGGCTAAAGTTTAAACTCATTGTTTAAGAATAAATAAAACATGTAATGTAGGCCTATCAGTATTCAGACAATGGCATTCAGAAAGGACGAAACAATATTTTGTGCTTTAACAAATGCAAAGTTTAGACCTTTATGAGTTTACAAGTCAAACCTTTATGGTAAATCTAGGCTCTTAAATATAGGCCTATCACATAATCCCTATAGTAAAGACAGTTTATTGTAAGGAGAAAGTAACTATTGCACTGTAATACGGAGTTAGTCAATGTACCACACCTTTTTTCCTGATAGATAGAATCGTTTTTCTAATATACTCTTTTAATTTAAGACAGTGAAGTGATGGATGAGGTAGTGTGTGTGTGAGTGTGTGTGTGTGTGTGTGTGTGGGTGTGAATGCAAGCTATGCTGCCTGTACAAGCAAGCTATTAATACTCGTCTCTTGGCTGACATTGTTTTATGGATTAGCTACTATCCAGGGACAAAGGGATTTAGATGGATCTCTAAATAAGTGGTTTTTATTATTATTATAATGATCATTTTTATTGTTATTTATTAAAAAAGGATTGAAAACATACAAAAATCTGTTTGTATGCGATTGTGGAAATATTAAACAGATCTTTGGAACACTCCGTTTTGATTGGTGAATCACGGTACAAACCCTGCCCCACAGCCAATTAAAGATTGCATACAAACACTCTCATAGTCTGATACTGTTCCATTGGGCTGTGACTATATGGGGCGTTTCAACCGAACCAGGAAAGACCTCAAATGGTTAGACCTTCAATCAATCAGAGCAATGGAGCGATGCACATTTGTCAACAGAACTCAACTGCACGCAGACTGGAAGAAGTAGAAAAAAAAGATGAGTGTAAACGATCTTTGCCTGTGTTGTAAAAATAATTTAAGGATGCACGGTACTTGCCAACATGATCATTTTTTAAGAGAAATGGAAAAAGTGAATGCAAATACAGTGGGACAAAAATGCATTCAGTTAGCCACCAATTGTGCAAGTTCTCCCACTTAAAAAGATGAGAGAGGCCTGTAATTTTCATCGTATAGATACAATTCAACTATGAGAGACAGAATGAGAAATACATCCAGAAATTCACATTGTCTGGTTTTTAAATAATTTATTTGCATATTATTGTGGAAAACAAGTATTTGGTCACCTACAAAAAAGCAAGATTTCTGGCTCTCACAGACCTGTAACTTCTTCTTTAAGAGGCTCCTCTGTCATCCATCGTTACCTGTATTAATGGCACCTGTTTGAACTCGTTATCAGTATAAAAGACACCTGTCCACAACCTCGAACAGTCAGACTCCAAACTCCACTATGGCCAAGACCAAAGAGCTGTCAAAGGAAACCAGAAACTAAAATGTAGACCTGCAGCATGCTGGGAAGACTGAATCTGCAGCTTGGTGTGAAGAAATCAGCTGCAGGAGCAATTATTAAAAAAATGGAAGACAAACAAGATCACTGATAATCTTCCTCGATCTGGGGCTCCACACAAGATCTTACCACGGGGGGACCTAGTGAATGACCTGCAGAGAGCTGGGACTAAAGTAACAAAGGCTACTATCAGTAACACACTAAGCCACCAAGGACTCAAATCCTGCAGTGCCATACATGCCCCGCTGCTTAACTTCCAGGCCAATCTGAAGTTTGTTAGAGAGCATTTGGATTATCCAGAAGAGGATTGGGATAATGTCAGATGAAACTGAAATATAATTTTGGTGAAAAGTCAACTTGTCGTGTTTGGAAGAGAAATAATGATGAGTTGCACCATACCTACTTTGAAGCATGGGGGTGGAAACATCATGCTTTGGGGCTGTTTTTCTGCAAAGGGACCAGGATGACTGATTCGTGTAAAGGAAAAAAGGAATGGGGCCCTGTATCGTGAGATTCTGAGTAAAAACCATCAGTAAGGGCATTGAAGATGAAACGTGGCTAGGTCTTTCAGCATGATAATGTTCTCAAACACACCACCCGGGCAACGAAGGAGTGGCTTCGTAAGAAGCATTTCAAGGTCCTGGAGTGGCCTAGCCAGTCTCCAAATCTCAACCCCAAAACCACTGCTCTAGAGGAATGAGCCAAACTACCAGCAACAGTGTGTAAAAAGCTTGTGACGACTTACATAAAACGTTTGACCTCTGTCATTGCCAACAAAAAGTATATAATAAAGTATTGAGATTAACTTTTGTTATTGAACAAATACTTATTTTCCACCATTTAAAAAAAAAATCAGATAATGTGATTTTATGGATTTTTTTTTCTCATTCTGTCTCATAGTTGAAGTGCTCTTATGATGAAAATCACAGGCCTCTCATCTTTTTAAGTGGGAGATCTTGTGCAATTGGTGGCTGACTAAATACTTTTTTGCCCAACTGTATGAACAAGTTCTCCGTTTAGGATTAGAATAAATTTAACCCAAGCACTTGTGAATACTTACGTTACTGTTGATCATCTGTCCATCATCGTATGAAGCCCTTCCTGACAATTTCATTGGTCTGAACCATAGACTGGATTCTGAAGAGCAGTTCTGAAGCGTAAAGTATGCTATTGCCGTCTTGGCAGTGCGTCATCATGCGTCACTCCCGGATAACTGCCAATGTGCAAACATTTAACACGTTACAAAGTAAAATATCAAGCCTCCGGTAGACTGCTTTCCGTATTCATAAGGCCTTTATTACCCCCTGGAGCAGTGTGTGGATTACTTTTATAATGGATGGAGGCATTTTTGTACTGCCAATCCCATAATTATTATGCTTGGATTAGTTCTCTGTAAAGAGGTTAAACTCAAACATATGAGAATCTATCAATATTTCTCCACATCTGCACACTTTGGAACTAAAAGCCCTGAGAGGATGTGGTTTTGTCGGGAGTCTTCATGAAGAAGTTTTTTATTAATGAAAGCAGATGATGCGCATATTACAATCAAAAGGTACCGACGCCGGGTTTTAAATTAATAACTCCGGACACATATTAACTCATTACGGTCACTATAATACTTTGAGAATAAATCAGAGGTAAAAAAAAAAAAAAAAAAAACATCAACAAAAAAAACACTTTTTACAACTCCACTGTTACTGCAATCTTTTTTTTCCAAAGACTTGTAAGCTACTGTTTCAATAAATTAAACTCATTTTCTTAACACATCTTTGATTCATTTTATCCAGCATTTGCAAACTGTAGACTCTCTGTCCAGTCAGACATAATGTGTAATTGATGTTATAGTTTTCAGTTCAATTAATTCAATCCAAGTAAAATGGAACACTCACAGGATGTCATCTAAATCACACTGTCCCCTTTAAATCTTTCAGAAAATGATGTAAGTGTATTGCATTATATCGAATTGTATCGGCTGAATATCATGATCTATATCGTATCGTGAACTGAATATCGTGCATCATATCGTGAGATTAATGTATCGCTACAGTTCTAATTTGCCACTGTATTAAAAAAATAAATAATAATCAAAGCCTGCAAACTCAGTGAGGGTTTAAAGTTTTATTTTGAAACCTCAAACATCAATTTGCATATATTTAAGAATATATATATATATATATATATATATATATATATATATATATATATATATATATATATATATCTCCTGTGTTGTTGGTGCATGTTTTTAAATGGTTACAAACCAGGGGCCTATTGCACAAAACTAGGATATCTTGGTGAGCTTGTCATCTGTATGCAAAATTTAGTACACCGCTGTCGTATAACCGTACCCTGAAGGCACACTCACACCAAGAATGATAACGAAAGATAACTGTATATTAGCGGATAAATTGAGCCAGGATCACCAAAATATCCCGGCTTAATCCCTTATCCTAGTTTTGTGCAATAGGCCCCAGTTTAATAGCACAAATTTTGTCCACATTCCCAAATGCATGTTATTGGAGAGAAAAATTATAATACAAGGACCGTAATTGGTTTTGACACAAACTGAAATCTGTTGAACAGAACTCTGGGACATAAAATGACATGGAGACTTATAGAAGACTTTTCCATATCTCTCAAAACGAAATATGATTTTTGGAATTTAAGATAAACACAATGGCTCATTTCAATAAATTGTGGAAACACTTGAAACCATTAACATTTACAGTAAAACTCACATATTTATCTTCATAATCTTATGTCTTTTCTAATGTTTTTTTTCTTCTTTTTTTCTATTGATTCTAAAATTTGCATTACTTATGTTAACAAATTCTTCGCCAACAGTTCTTCAAAACCCCCAAAAGGAATTAAAATGTGCATTTATATCTTACAAGTCAGAGTTACTATCATGATGAGGTCATGATTGCACATTTGAAATCGATGTTGGAAAGAACAAAACTGAGTCGTTTACTTAGCTTTGAATTTACTAAATCAGTTTTATAATAGTTTCCTCAATATTTGATTGAGCACTGTGGGCTCCATATACACTATATTGGCAAAAGTTTGGGGAAGTCTGCCAGAGTTGCAAAACGAAAGATGAAAATGGACATGTAAAGCTGTGTAAAAGTGTGAGTGTAGAGGGGGGAAAAGAGGAGACGACAAACAATAAAACACAGACCTACATCACACTCATTATACAGGAACATGAATGTTAAAATATGACCATTGAAAGAAAAAACTCCCAGCCAAAACGAGGGAGAAACATGATAGAACATTTAACAGGTCTAAAAATATATTCAGTACACTAGTCTCAAAACAAATCACACACGCCAGTTTAACACAGAAAGAATAAAGACTAGTTGTTGTTGTTTTTTTGCCCATTCTTTGAATTTTCGGTCTACATTGTTTGTGTATCAGAATAATCCATTGTGTTGTTGCATTTATGTTCGGACATAGAGCTGTATCAGTGTCCTTACACATATTTCATTTGAAGATGTGATGTGTGCATACACTGTGATAGTTCATTGTTAGAATACTAGAGTATTTGAAATATGTCTATAAAAAAACTTGAAACACGTTTGTTCCGGTCTGTCATATTTGATCTATATGATCCACATGGTGAGCATCATTTCCACACAGAAACTGCTCTCTTGCTTCTTCTGGCATGCGCCGCATGTTGTTTGAATTCTTCACTGTAATGCGATCTCATGCGCAATACAGTGTAGTGATTGGGTTAAAGAGCTCATTCTCATGAATAAATGCAGAGGATTGGCCAGTCTATGATGTCGCTCCGACTTTGCTTTACAACCCAGAAGAACGAAATTGCTCAGAAAAAGGCAAAAAAATATCAAATTTGTACTTGTTAGTAACATAGTCCTGTTAGTGTTTTCGGGGATAGGCAGCCTGTACATATCTATGCACGTCTCAAAAAATGTGTTTGATGATCCTTTAATAAATTCCCATTCTTAATCCATAGGGTTTAATATGGAGTTGGCCCACCCTTTGCGGCTATAACAGCTTCAACTCTTTTGGGAAGGCTCTCCACAAGGTTAAGGAGTGTGTTTATGGGAATTTGAGACCATTCTTCTAGAAGCGCATTTGTGAGGTCAGACACTGATGTTGGACGAGAAGGCCTGGCTCGCAGTCTCCGCTCTAATTCATTCCAAAGGTGTTCTATCGGGTTGAGGTCAGGACTCTGTGCAGGCCAGTCAAGTTCCTCCACACCAAACTCGCTCATCCATGTCTTTATAGACTGTGCATTATGCACTGGTGCGCAGTCATGTTGGAACAGGAAGGGGCCATCCCCAAACTGTTCCCACAAAGTTGGGAGCATGAAATTGTCCAAAATGTCTTGGTATGCTGAAGCATCAAGAGTTCCTTTCACTGGAACTAAGGGGCCAAGTCCAACCCCTGAAAAACAACCCCACACCATAACTCCCCCTTCACCAAACTTTTCACTTGGCTCAGTGCAGTCAGGCAAGTATCGGTCTCCTGGCAACCGCCAAATCCAGGTCCGTTCATCGGATTGCCAGACAGAGAAGCATGATTGGTCACTCCAGAGTACACGTCTCCACTGCTCTGGAGTCCAGTGGCGGCGTGCTTTACACCACTGCATCCGATGCTTTGCATAGCACTTGGTGATGTAAGGCTTAGATGCAGCTGCTCGGCCATGCAAACCCATTCCATGAAGCTCTCTACGGACTGTTCTTGAGCTAATCTGAAGTCCACACAAAGTTTGGAGGTCTGTAGCTATTGACTCTGCAGAAAGTTGGCGACTAATGCGCACTGTGCGCCTCAGCATGCACTGACCCCGCTCTGTGATTTTACGTGGCCTACCACTTCGTGGCTGAGTAGCTATTGTTCCCAATTGCTTCCACTTTGTTATTATACCATTAACAGTCGAACGTGGAATATTTAGTAGTGAGGAAATTTCACGAATAGACTTATTGCACTGGTGGCAACCTATTACGATACCACGTCTGAATTCACTGAGCTCCTGAGAGCGACCCATTCTTTCTCAAATGTTTGTAGAAGCGTCAATGCCTTGGTGCTTGATTTTATACACCTGTGGCCATGGAAGTGATTGGAACACCTGAATTCAATGAATTGAAATGGTGTCCCAATACTTTTGGCAATATAGTGTAGCTCTGATAATATGTGAATAAACATTCATTGTCTTTGAATTCAGAATCCTAGCTATTGATGTGTAAAGGCCAATTCACACCGCACAGACAAACAGCAACAAACACACCAGAAGTGACAGACACAGCAGACAAAGAGCAATCCTCTTCCAAATCCCAGTAATCAGCTGGATCTTTAAAGAAAGAAAGAAAAATAGACATTAGTTTACTGGAAAATCATTAAAAAGGGTATTTGTTTTTTTTTTGTACATTTCCTTTAAAGTACATCTGGCATTAAGACATTCTGGCTATATGATCACAATGGGCCTCATTTATCAATCTTGCGTAGAAACGGGCGTATATGTTGCCGTAAGATTATGCTTGCATTCCTCTCACTGCCTGATTTATGAAGCTGTGCGCACCTCTGCAATCCAGGTGTACGCAATACCTGCCCTTGATAAATGCCGCGGCTGAAAACGATTGTCATTAGAATAACACGCCCCTGTATATTCAAGTCTCTGCCTCCCCCACGCCCTCGTTTTACGCCATGGACACACGGACGATGGCAAAGAAGCAAAACTTCTCCGACGTGGAGATCGAGACCATCACCAGGGCTTTATTTGGTTTATTTGGGAGTTTAAAGAGTGAGATTAAAGACACCCACAAAAACAAAATATGGACCCAAATTACGAGTACTGTTAATAGTGTGGGGGTTGAGAAGCGCACTCCAGCAGAGGTCCAGTTTAAAATATCTGTTTGGATGAGAAATTACCTATCACAACGCATTATTATACATCACGTGTTTTGAAACAATTAGCATTTAATTTCGTATCAAGTTACATGTATTGGGGTGCAAAAAAAGTGATGATGATGTGATCTGAAGTACCATTCATTCACATTAATAATTGCATGACAATTTGTAAGATTCTTCTTCTTCTTCTTCTTCTTATTATTATTATGATTTTTATTATTAATGACGCTTATTATTATTTAGAAGAAAAATGTAATTTTTATTATTTTGTCAGTCTGAATTATTTTCAGTCCCAGTCCGTGCGCAGCTGCCGGGCCTAACCTTTAAACGTCAGGTAAAGCGCACAGGCTCGCGACTGGAGGAATACATGCCTACAAATCAAATGCTTTGGTATAGTCACACAAATTAAACTTTGAAGTCCATGTTGCACAAAAATAAATACTGAAGTTTATAATTACCATGTTGTTGTTGTTGGTTTTTTACAGCGGGTAATAATATAGCATATCTTTGTCAGTGTGTTTTGTCGTGTTAGGAATTGTTCTGCGCATTTTCGCAATAACTCAAAACATACGTACACCACCTCCTGAGCTGGCGTAGGATTTGAGCGTGCCATACGCCAACGTCCATATTGATCAATCTCAAAGTCACCGTGGTTTTGGGTATACGCACTTTTGATAAATGAGGGCCATTTTACTCTCAGCTTTGAGATGGGAGTTATAAGGAATATGATGATTCACAACAATGGACACCTTTTTCCAGATGTATCATAGCAAGGTAAACTCATTTGTACCAATTTTTGTACCCAGAAAAATGGCAACTCGTACAACAAATTAAAATCAACTAACTAATATTTTTATTAATTGCAACAGTTTATACGGTTTTCGATCACAAACTTTCATTAGATCATTAGATTACTCAAGATATCATACTTATTTACCCACCCGTGTGTCTTTTCCAACCTGTATGACTTTCTTCTGTGAAAGTTAAGTCAAGTCACCTTTATATAACCCATTTCAAGTTCAATTGTTTCAAAGCAGCTTCACAGTATTAACAGGAAATGAATGCAACAGAATTTGATTTGGCTGTACAGTTGCTCTGGAGAAAACAGTGATGTCATCTAGCTCATTTCAATTATCATATAGTGAAATTTAAGTGTCCCCAATTAAGCAAGCCAAAAGTGGCAAGGACAGTGGCAAGGAACCAGAACTCTTTAAGGGCCAGAATGGAGAAAAAAACCTTGAGAGAAACCAGGCTCAGTCTGCGTGCCAGTTATCCTCTGACCTATTAACAAACAGTGTATGATTATAATTCTGGCAACATTACAGTTCAGAAGTTATATTAGATCAATAGATATTCGTAAGATTATTGGAAAGATTGAAGGATAAACCCGAAACACAAAAAAATAAGAGATATTTTAAGAAAATATATTTCTGAGTTCCCAGCGGGGGTGCGGGAGCAGATATGCTTTGATGTATAACTTAGATCAGGAACAAAAAAAATCAAGCCCGACCCTACCCGTGCACGTTGTGACCGAGCCCGGCCCGGCACATTAACTGTAATTATGAGCCCAAGCCCGATTTAAACCCGACCATTTTGAATACGTGGGCGTTCTGACGAGAATGAGCCTGTAATGAGCCGTGCGCAGCGAAGCGGACCGGTGTGACTCATGTTAAAACTAACATTGATAAATTGAAATGAGCTGATAACATCACCGTTTTCTCCAGAGCGACTGTACAGCCGAATCAAATTTTGTTGCAATATTTTCCTGTTTAACACTGTTAAGCTGCTTTGAAACAATCTTCATTGTAAAAGCGCTATATAAATAAAATTGACTTGACTCAGCACAATAATCCGCAGGGGTGCGATCATGAACCGCTCACCGGTAAAATGATGTTTGCTCAAATCCAGCTCAGACATTGATCTGTAGCGTACTTTGTCATAGCATTTTAGCATTTTTTTGTCAGGCGCTTTACCTGACGTTATAGCATTTAAAAACATTTTTATTTATGTTTAAATATTATAATATATTTTTTTACATTTCATCTGATTATGATAAGTGTAAAGATGCAAGTGGGTCAGAAATTATTTTGGTGGTTATATTTAGTTTAATATTTCGCATTTCTTTTGATTTGATTTGTTTACATTTTATCTTAATTTTAATAAAGGGTTCTTCGGCCAATTGCCTGGATTTTATAATTAAGAAGCAAATAGCGGACTATAATCATGACGTGAAGTCGCGGGAGTGATCGCTTTCATTGCTCATGAACTGGAGCGCGTCTCATAAATAAACTGAAACTCAGCAGGCTACTTGCCTCACAGACATGAGAAATATGCGTATAGAAAGCTTCAAATGTCCACTTTTAAACAAAACGATTCAAAACGATTTAATTTCTATTTAGAAATATTTAGTTTAGCAAGGAGCAGTTAAATTAATATTGTCTTTTTTTATTAGACTATTGTTATTGACGTTATTGAGTTCTTTTATTGGTATAGGCAAGGGATTTGGCCTCAAACGTACCATAATGCAGGAAATCATATCTATAAAATAATTGTTTTAATATATATATAAAAAATGTTGTTTTTATATTGTTGTTGTTTTATATTTTATATTGTTTTATGTTAATTGTTGTTTTCGGATTGTTAAATATGTACATGGGGAGCCCCAAGGAAAAAGGTTGGGAACCACTGATTTAGAGTATTAATGTTAGATATGACATGAATACTCACTACCTCTGAAGATAATGTGGCAGGAGATTTTCGTTCCCAAAACTTCTGAATCATGGGAACACGGGAACGAACACACACACACACACACACACACACAAGAATATTAATGTTTGATAAAACATTCATATTAAATTATCAGCTTACTAACAGAGACATATCCTAAGCTTGCAAATTTGTACTCACCAGCTCGACACAAAAACTTCACAGCAG
Source organism: Pseudorasbora parva (assembly GCF_024679245.1). Classification (NCBI taxonomy): domain Eukaryota; kingdom Metazoa; phylum Chordata; class Actinopteri; order Cypriniformes; family Gobionidae; genus Pseudorasbora; species Pseudorasbora parva. The sequence continues at coordinate 31,517,517 of NC_090190.1, read as the reverse complement.
ATCCAAAATCCTGGTTAGTTATCCAAATCCTTTCCTACTATTCTTCAGAGTCCAAGAATGGGGGATTCATGTCCTTTCTGTCGAACAAGTGTACATGACAGTGTGCTTAGATTACTCATTCCAAGATCCTTTACTTTTTATAAGTTTGATCTTAAAAACTAGCTGACAGTAGGAACGAGCGGTTTGACCATATTATTCCACATATGAGAAATTATTTCACAATACATTTTTTTAAATAAATATATTATTTAACATGAATTAGGAAATACTACTGAATAATACTGCTTAGTCTTCTATGTTGAAATTCTATAAATTAATATCAATAGATTCTTAAAGATGCAAAACGTTTTCAGTTAAGAGCACTTAGTATTAAGCACTCTTAGTATTTCATTGTTTGATTAAAATCATGACAGATAACAGTTTATTGGGCTCCCTTTAAGAACAGATGTACAGAAAGACACGTATCCAGGTTTCACCTAACTGTTAAACTTTAATCAGACATACAATGCATCTGGAAAGTATTCACAGCACTTCACTTTTTCCACATTTTGCTATATTACAGCCTTATTTCAAAATGGATTCAAATGAATTATATTCCTCAAAATTTTCTACAAATAATACCCCATAATGACAACATGAAAGAAGTTTAAAATGAAGTTTTGCAAATGTTTAAATATATACAGTAGGGCACTTAAAAAGATGAGAGGCCTTTAATTTTCATTATAGTTATACTTTAACTATGAGAGACAGAATGAGAAATAAAATCCTGAAAAATCACATTGTCTGATTTTTAAAGAATGTATTTGCAAATTATCGTGAAAAATAAGTATTTGGTCAATAACAAAAGTTAATCTCAATACTTTATTATATATCCTTTGTTGGCAATGACAGAGGTCAAACATTTTTTGTAAGTCTCCACAAGGATTTTACACATTGTTGCTGGTAGTTTGGCCCATTCCTTCCACCATATTATATATATATAGTACAGACCATTTGTAATGTTTTTGAAAGAAGTTTCTTTTGCGAATCAAGCCTGCATTTATTTGATCAAAAATACAGAATAAAATGTAATATTGTGATATATTATTACAATTTAAAATAATTGGTTTTCAATTTATTATACTTTAAATGATCATTTATTTCTGTGATGCAAAGCTGAATTTTGAGTATCATTCCTCCAGTCAGTGTCACATGATCCTTCAGAAATCATTCTAATATGATGATTCATTTTCAAAGTTGGAAACAGTCCTGCTGCTTAATATTTTTCCATAACCTGTGATACTTTTTTATAATACTTTGATGAATAAAATAAAATAAAAAATAAAAAAAAGGAAATGTTTTAAAAATAGAAATCTTTTGTAACAACAATATACACTACTGGTCAGTATTTTGGGGTCAGTCATTTTTTTTTTCTTTTTATGAAATAAATCAATAATTTTATTCAGCAAGGATGTGTTAAATTGATAAAATTTGATAGTAAAGCAGATTTATATTATTTGAAAATGTTTTTATTTTGAATAAATGCAGTTCTTTTGAACCTTTTATTCATCAAATATATTAGGCAGCAGAACTGTTTCCAACACTAATAAATCTGATAATAAATCTGAATATTAGAATGATTTCTGAAGGATCATGTGATAGACTGGATGTCACGTGACACATGTGGAGTAACGATCCTGAAAATCAAGCTTTGCATCACAGAAATAAATGATAATTTAAAGTATAATAAATTGAAAACCAAATATTTTAAATTGTAATAATATATCAATATAAAAAAAAAGATTTCTGTATTTTTTATCAAATAAATGCAGACTTGATGAGCATAAATACAAAAACATTACATATAGTAAAGTGTCCAAACTTTTGACCTGTACTGTATATAACACCTGTTATATTATATTATGTTATTATATATATGAACACCTGAGAAAATCAATGTTGATATTTGGTACAGTAGCCTTTGTTTGAAATTACAGAGGTCAAACATTTGATATGCTTCTTACAGAGCCACTCCTTTGTTATCCTGGCTGTGTGCTTCGGGTCATTGTCATGTTGGAAGACCCAGCCTCAACCCATCTTCAATGCTCTAACTGAGGGAAGGAGGTTATTCCCCAAAATCTTGCAATACATGGCCTCGGTCATCCTCTCCTTAAAACAGTGCAGTCGCCCTGTCCCATGTGCCGAAAAATACCCCCAAAGCATGATGCTACCACCCCCACAGTAGGGATGGTGTTCTTGATCATCATTCTTCTTCCTCCAAACACGTTTAGTGGAATTATGACCAAAAAGTTCTATTTTGGTCTCATCTGACCAAATGACTTTCTCCCATGACTCCTCTGGATCATCCATATGGTCATTGGCAAACTTAAGACGGGCCTGCACATGAGCTGGTTTAAGCAGGCGAACCTTCTGTGCCATACATGATTTCATACATGATTTCAAAAAAAAAAAAAACATGATTTTTTTTCACCAAGCTGCTTGGCAATTTCCCTGAAGCCCTTTCCAGCCTTGTACAATTGTGAAGGTGTACAATTTTGTCTCTAGTGTCTTTGGACAGCTCTTTGGTCTTGGCCATGTTAGTAGTTGGATTCTTACGGATTGTATGGGGTGAACAGGTGTCTTTATGCAGCTAACGACCTCAAAGAGGTGCATCTAATTTAGGAAAATAAATGGAGTGGAGCTGGACATTTTAAAGGCAGACTAACAGGTCTTTGAGGGTCAGAATTCCAGCTGATACATTGGTGTTCAAATACTTATTTGCAGCTGTATCATACAAAAAAATAGTTTAAAAAATCATATATTATGATTTCTGGATTTTTTTAAATATTTTTTTTTCAAAGATTATGTCTTTCACAGTGGACATGCACCTACGATGACAATTTCAAACTCCAATTCTAAAGTTGGAGGAGTTTTTCAGCACTGGGTCTGTAATTCAACCTACCATGACCTTTCTGATGTGATGGCGTCATACTTGTGAAGAACAATAACACGCTAGTCACACATTTGAGGTTAATGAGGTTAAGGATCTTTTTTTTTTTTTTTTTTTTATAATACAACAGATGGTTTTGCTAGATAGGACCCTACTCATCAGCTCATGCAGGGATCATGCAGATCCAACCTTTTGGTTGGCCATTGAAGACCTTATGTGGAGAAAACTCCTGGAATGTTCTCCTCAAAAAACTGAAGAAAGAAAGATATGAACATCTTGGATGAGATGGGCGTGAGTAAATTATCAGGAAATCTTCATTTTGAAGTGAACTAAACATTTAAAGCTCTTTTTTGACAAAAAAAAGTGTTTCCAAAATAGTTTTTGCGACATTGCATCGACATAGAATGTAAGCTAGTTAAACGGAAAAGGATTGTCGACATTTGCAAAAAAGTAAAGATATTTGTTATTTCCATCAACTAAATCGGTAAACATTTAGCTTTTTCCCGCCCCCCATTAAAAAAAAAAAAAAAAAAAAAAAAAAAAAAAAATCATCCTTGGATGAAAATATGGCTATGTAGCAGAGGGCGATCATAGCTCCCAGGAAACAGGCGCCGCTCCAGCATGCAACGTGTCCAGCTCTTTTTCTTATACATGCATGTTTCTTTATCAAAATTTCAATAACTTTAAGCAACTTAGTACAGTGCTATGCGGATATTTACATATAAAAAAGTATAAATCTCTAACGATAGTCACTCTAGTCATCAAAGCTCCCAGCCCTATCTCAACAGTATTAAAAGCATAATAACAAGACAGAAACATATGTAATCGCGATTAGTAGACCACTTCAATGCAAAATATCTTGATGCAAGTTAGACTAACGTTAACAGTAGAAAAATGAAAAAGGTATACCTTCTGCCATCAATATGTCCGCCATTAGTAAATGTCTGTGTTTATATTCGCATGTTTCCGTTCTCAGTCGACATCCCACAACCCAAATTCGTTCAAAATAAGAGTTTAACAGATGTAAAACGATTCATAGAATGCTTTTTCTAATAGACCAACCGAAGTAGTACTTCAGATTCGAAGCCGAGCAGCCAGCCCAGCACAGCAGAGGCACACACTAACATGTGCGGTCGGAGGCACTAACAGTTGTCATTGGTCAGATTCCTGGATGACGTTCAGCTTGACCAATCACGCTCAAAGGAAAAAAGACAGCTTTGCAGCTGAAAAATAAAACACCTTGTTTTAAACTAAAGTTTGCATATTATTTTTATTTGCTGTTACATTTAATTACTTGGTCAAATGAATGGTGTTTTCACATTTGTTTACAATAGGGGTTCCTACATCTAAACATTTTATTTTTTATTTAATGCATGAAAGAACATTAACAACAATCATTGTGATACCACAATACAATACGCCAAAGGTCCTTTTAAGAACCAAGTCCTTAAACACTGCAAATGTCCTCTTACCTTTTAAGTTTTTAAAGAACCATTATACAAAAAAAAAAAAAAAAAAAAATTATAAAAAAAATTTAATTTTTTTTTCACATTCATGAAAACCAAAACACACACACACACACACACACACACACACACACACACACACACACACACACACACACACACACACACACACACACACACACACACACACACACACACACACACACACACACACATATATATTGGATAATAGGAATTCACATAACATCTGATAAAATCACAAATATCAAACCAAAATGTCACTGTGGGAGAGCAATTTCAAAATAAATGTAAAGTTGTTTCAGGTTTCTCTAAACAGAAATAACAGATGGTATTAAACAGCACTAGGTAACTTTTCAACCTTCATAATATATTTTCAAGACTCTTGTGATGATACATCGACTTACAATAGGTTGAATGACACGTCTGCCATACCTGATGGGGTCTGTATCGTTTTTAATCGTACTTTTAAACTTCGGGTTTCGGGTAGTAACCCGAGAACAAAAAGAACTACAAAATTCGACTGCTTTACGGCATATACGTCACTTCCACCAACACCCACACTTCCTTACATTCGGACGTGCGAGCCCAACTTTGTTCGTCGGATAATATAGTCATGTCCGAAGCAGCACAGACACATAAGAAAGAAAAGGTTTTGTTGGAGGAAAGCAATAAGAGGAAACGAAAAAGTGATGGGATTAAAGGCAGGACGAGGATAAACATTGGACCAGCATTTGCTCGTCGGCGTGAGCTGAAGGAGGCATGCGCGACCGATGCTGTCCTGCTTGTTATGGTGAGCTACCACTCAAACATTGAACTGAAGTATCATATAGATTCTGTAAAACGCTAACCAATAGACTACTACAATGACGCTGGCTTGTAAACGTGAGCATCGTGATTATTTGGCGTTTGAAAAAAATAAAACCCATGAAATTATATTCATATGACATGCTGAAACATATACCACTGACTGTACCTGGGATGAAGACATTTCTGCATTCTGCATGTGAACTCCTCCTGCAGTGTTCAGGTCAGGGAAACTTGTAGTGCTGCACCAACCCGCTTTAAAGCAGCACTTGGCAACTTTTGCTCTCGGGGTCCCCCTACAGTTGGGAAAAAATAATGTCCTCAACTACTGTCGTAAGATCTGTAATCCTACAACAGGGGATGCCATCGCGCGTGCATTTGTTGACATGACAACCCTGATAGCCCTGAACTAGTGATGCACGGGTCGTCTCATAACCCGCGGACCCCGTATGCCTATTTAATGGTCGCGGGTGCAGGGCGGGTTGTAAAAATATATACAGTGGTGCGGGGCGGGCCAAATAACTTCATAAAAGCGGGTTGGTGCAGCACTACAAGTTTCCCTGACCTGAACACTGCAGGAGGAGTTCACATGCAGGTGTTCTTCTGGCGGCGCGTGTGAAATGTCTTCATCCCAGGTACAGTCAGTGGGATATGTTTCAGCATGTCATATGAATATAATTTCATGGGTTTTATTTTTTTCAAACGCCAAATAATCACGATGCTCACGTTTACAAGCCAGCGTCATTGTAGTAGTCTATTGGTTACCGTTTTACAGAATCTATATGATACTTCAATGTTTGAGTGGTAGGTAATCACCATAACAAGCAGGACAGCATCGGTCGCGCATGCCTCCTTCAGCTCACGCCGACGAGCAAACGCTGGTCCAATGTTGATCCTCGTCCTGCCTTTAATCCCATCACTTTTTCGTTTCCTCTTATTGCTTTCCTCCAACAAAACCTTTTCTTAATTTGTCTGTGCTGCTTCGGACATGACTATATTATCTGACCAACAAAGTTGGGCTCGCACGTCCGAATGTAAGGAAGTGTGTGTGTTGGTGGAAGTGACGTATATGCCGTAAAGCAGTCGAATTTTGTAGTTCTTTTTGTTCTCAGGTTACTACCCCAAACCCGAAGTTTAAAAGTACGATTAAAAAACGATACAGACCCCATCAGGCTATGGCAGACGTGTCATTCAACCTATTGTAAGTCGATGTATCATCACAAGAGTCTTGAAAATATATTATGAAGGTTGAAAAGTTACCTAGTGCTGCTTTAATATCATTCTTTAGTCTTTTGAGAGAGCACTTATCTGGGTAAAACAAAATAACTTAAAAGAACTGTATGCAAGAAATGTATTTCAATTAATCATAAAATGGCCCTGATATGTCACTAGACATTAAGAAATCATGTTAATTTCAAATACTTCTATCACTGACAACAGTAGTCCGGCCAGGATATTGTCATTTAAAAGTTGTTGTTGCAGCCCTCAACTGATGTTGATGTTGACATGTTGTGTTTTGGCCTGAAGCTCCGCCCTCCACCTATTGACCAATCACAAAGTCAGTAGTGTTTCAGGATCCAGGTTGCCAGATCTGCTCTAGTTACCACAGCTGCAGCTGTGTATGATGTTGGGTTGCTTTTGAGGGGTTGGGCTTGGCCCCTTAGTTCCAGTGAAAGGAACTCTTAATGCTTCAGCATACCAAGACATTTTGGACAATTTCATGCTCCCAACTTAAAGGATCCACGTCCATAACGACATGGATGAGCGAGTTTGGTGTGGAGGAACTTGACTGGCCTGCACAGAGTCCTGACCTCAACCCGACAGAACACCTTTGGAATGAATTAGAGCGGAGCTTTAAAAAAAAATCCCAGAAACACACTCCTAAACCTTGTGGAAAGCCTTCCCAGAAGAGTTAAAGCTGTTATAGCTGTAAAGGGTGGGCCAACTCCATATTAAACCCTACGGATTAAGAATGGAATGTCATTAAAGTTCATGTGCATGTAAAGGCAGGCATTCCCAAAACTTTTGGCAATATAGCATAGATATTTCAAGCTGTTGACTAAAGTGGTTCGCCGTTGTAACGTTCATACTATGGGACAATGCAAACTGAAAATGTTGAAATGTTGTCTGACTAATGAAACAATAATTGAGTACTAGTCTTTCATTTGATAATGAATGTCTTGTCATTCATTTCAACACTGAGGTGCTTGCAGCAGCATAAAGGGCTAGTGGTTAATACTGTTGCTTAACAGCAAGGGGTCTCCATAACACAGACATGCACATGTTCTACTGTGTTGAGGTCTGGACTCTGTGCAGGACAGTCAAGTTCCTCCTCACCAAACTCACTCATCCATGTCTTTATGGACCTTGCTTTGTGCACAGTGGTGTGTAGTCATGTTGGAACAGCTAAGGGGCCATCCCCAAACACATTTGACAAATTGAGGATTCTAAATTTTCCATATTTGAATGTGTGTTTTCCACATATTGTATGCTGGGATGCATTCCAGTCCTTTCAGACACTTTTCTCCATGTTCTGATTTTCTAGTTTCAAGTGTCTCAGTATAGGGTTTCTCTCACACACTCCAGATAACAAATGCACATTCTGATCAGATTAATTACAGTAACCAATACTTTAAGACGGCTGTATGTCATTAGTGTGTTTGTGAAAGTTTATGGGTGTTTTATTGGGGAGTATGAGCTGGTAAAGAGTATTTTCTCCTCTCTATTTACAGTTTTACAATTTTTGTGAAGCAATTTAAATGTGTGTGGGCAGAGACCTCAAAGTTTCAACTCGGAGAGCAGTGCAGTTACTCTTTAAAAACACGTTTGACAGCCTATTTAGTTTGCTATAGAGCGTGTTATATTTGAATGTAAGAAGTTTGAATGTAAAAATACAGCTAAATGTAAAACAAGATTTACTTTACAATTATAAAAAAGAATGTTAAATTGTTAGTATAGATATTAACCATTAATATAACCATTAATACATCAATGTAGTGTAAGAAAGCAGAAAAAATACTGTATTACAAATACATAAATAAAAAACACAAATGAAATTGTTTTGAAAACATAAGCATTATATTAATGATATAATGCTTAAAATAAAAAGTCGATGCTGAAATCTTCAGGGGGAAAGAGTCATCTGACAGCACAACCTCTAGGGCAGCAGTAGGTAAAAATAATAATAATACTAATATTAAATACGATAAACTAGATTATAAATCATCATCCCATTAGCAAACTACAGTATACATGGTTTAAACTTAACTCAAGCCCTTTGCCAATCTGCTGAAAAGTTATGTGCTTAACTTCAGAGAGAAAGAAAGGACAATACCTTGTGCCCACATTGTAGATGCTGTACTGCAGGGTAAGGTCTCGTACTTCTACAGCATATTGGTTCAACAGGGACTTGGAGGCCAAAATGGATATATGGCCATAAAGAGGCTTTATGGACCGTGCATTGTGCACTGGTGCGGAGTCATGTTGGAACAGGAAGGGGCCATCCCTAAACTGTTCCCACAAAGTTGGGAGCATGAAATTATACCAAAATGTCTTGGTATGCTGAAACATTAAGAAATCCTTTCACTGGAACTAAGGGGCCAAGCCCAACCCCTGAAAAACCTCACACCATAATCCCCCCTCCACCAAAATGTACACTTGGCACAATTCAGTCAGTTAAGTACCGTTCACTTGGCAAACGCCAAACCCAGACTCATCCATCGGGTTGCTAGCGTTATTCGTCAATCCAGAGCACGTGTCTAGTCCAGTGGCGGCGTGCTTTACACCACTGCATCTGATGCTTTGCATTGCACTTGGTGATGTAAGGCTTGGATGCAGCTGCTTGGCCATGTAAACCCATTCCATGAAGATCTTTACGCACTGTTCTTGAGCTAATCTGAAGATCAGATGAAGTTTGGAGGTCTGAAGCTATTGACTCTGCAGAAACTCACCATTGACAGGGCTCAATCTGAGGGGCAGGATAAACGGTTGTCTTTCAAACTCCCTCTGCACGCGATACGCGATAGAATATACGCGATAGAATATCACAATTACAAAAAACAATCCAGATTATGTTGTATACCAACAGTTTTTATTTTATCCACTTCAATATATCTGAAACACTGCATGAACATTTCAACAATGTTTCTGTCATTTTCCATACAAACATTTTTATATGACTTCAGTAAATCCTATGTTTGCCTATAGTTACTTCAAAACATGAAGAATATCATCCTACAATAATTTCTAAGATGTTGCTTCCTGAAATGTTGAACTGACTTAAAATAAAAGCATATATCTCAGCAATATTCAGCCAAGCAAATTTTGGCACACAGTCAAGTAAATGCAAAAAAACAAACATTTTTTTTTTTAAACAAAATTAAAACATAAGCAAAACTGTAGTTAAGACACATCAAATGTTGGTGTTACTGGCAGATTTTGGTAATGTGATCTATTTTAGTCAATAAATCTTCATATATTTACAAAGTATTCCCCGTTAACACACACTGTGGGTTGAGGAACCATTCATAATATCATAATACTCTATCATAATAACCTTCCTGGGTTTATTAAGATCATTGCTATAGATGTAAATATATTCCTATATATTGCTATAAATTGCAATATAATTCCTTCATAAAAAAGCCCTCAAGTCTCTGAAATAGTCATTTTGTTATAGAGCCAGTAGTTTCGGTCCCAGTATATTAAGTTGGTATATTTCAAGTTATGGCTTTTTTTATCGGTTTCAACATGCTTGAAACAATTGATCTTTCTATCCAAAATAAAAGAAAATAAATTAATTTAAAATAAAGCGCAAGAAAGAGACATTTCTTTACAATGACCTCTCACAAATAATAACATTTCACACAAAAAGAAAGGAAAAAGAAGTTTTGCATGCTTCAGCATCGGTACAAAGCACTGTGATGAGTATCTGACATACAGTACATTAATCTGAGCGCTTTCTGCCGGTACCCTTGAGCTGGATCAGTTATGTTTGGTTTATTTAGATACTTTAACAATCTTAAGACAACTGTTTCATGCCACCAACAAGTGCAAAGTCCCATTATTTGCATGACTCCATCTCCATCACGGTGCTTTGGCATATCCTTATTGGTCCGTGGATGTCAAAAGCCATATGTTTGGATTCCAAGAAGACATGTTGAATATTAACATGTCATAAACGGCCACACAGAAGCTGTAAGCAAAATCACTGGATACAACTAAATACTGTATGTATATAATGAAATGAATATTCATAAACTGAGTAAGACTCTTCCCTGTTTAGAGGAAGACCTGTTCATGGAGTCTATAGTCTGTTCCAGGCCAGTCTTGGGTTGAGGATTAAAAAAAATATTAGCAGTGTGAGACCTCACGGTCCCGGGGATCAGTCGCAGACTCGCTCTCTTCAGGAATGTCCTGCAGATCTGTAGATGAGGAAGGAAAGAAAAACACAACAATGAAAAAATGTACAAAATAAAGCCATATTTAGACATTCATCTCAGAGATGAGAGTTTTAAGTTTAGGCTTTGGACTGAATTTCACTAAAAGATTGGGATGAAACACTTCCTCTTGACTATACGGTAAACAAAATGAACACATTACAAGCCAAATGCAGATCAAATTTGCCTTTGGAAAGTAAATACAACCGTTTTACTGCACTGCAAACCCCAACGCCCAAAATAATGAATTGGTCTGAGTAGAGCCAACTCAAATTAAACAAATTAGTTCAAACAAATGAACTTTTATGAATATTTACAACTTTCTTTTTCTTTTGAGTTCTCAAAACAGACACATTTGAAGTAATCTGAAAAGTTTCATTGTTTTATGAACTTGTTTATTTTAATTTAGACTAACTTTAATTTAACTTAAAATGGGCTAGGATTGCTATTTTCCAGCATGCTTTACCACGAGTAAATGCCAAAATTAAGTGTTTTATTATGTGTTTTTTTTTGTGCAATATTAAAGTTAAGTGGGAGATTTAGTAGTGTTTAAAATTTTGTTATGCTAGTTTAGAAGAGTTTCTGTTATGTTGGTGTTTTTGTAGGGTTACCATCATGGTGACGAGTGGAGCATGAGCCTAGTTTGAGATATAACAGATATATGTGAAATGTATTTTATTGATGTTATCATTCAGCTACTGTTATGTCAATGCATTGAGGAACCAATTAGCAAGGTGGTATTTACTGAATTAGCTAAAGCTAGTCAAGTTTACACTATAAAAACAAGATCTACATGATACACATTTTTAAGTTAAAATTTAAATGTATGAATTAGCTGACTCAAATATTTTGTGTTCAGAGCAATTACAATGTATGATTACAAAATAAAAAACTGCAAGTTATCCTTACCTAAACTTTTCTTAACATAAAAAATTTGAGGCGACTTTTTAGTTTTGCCAATTTAGTCGGGTTTACAGTGTGGACAGTTGGCTGGTAACCTTTTGAAACTGCAACGTAGTACATGAAATTGTAATACAATCCGATAATCAAACTCTTAGCACTAATACTAATACTTGATAGAAATTAAATCTAAGCAGTTGTTCAGTGCAAATGCAACTAATTTACCTAGACAATTTTCATCATAATTCATGCATACGGGGACAATTCAAAAACATTTTTTTTAATGAAAATTAAAACTTTTGAAATTACAGTTTGGGGTCAGTAAGATGTTTTAATATTTATGAAATAAGTTTCTTATGGCTCACCAAGGCTGAATTTATTTGATCAATATATACATTAAATAAAAACAATAATATTGTGAAATATTATTACAATTTAAAATGACGTTTCTACTTTAATTTATTTTAAAATGCCATTTATTCCTGTGTTGGCAAAGCAGCATCATTACTGGTGCTCAAAAAACATTTATTATTATAATTATTATTATTATTATGAATGTTGAATACAGTTGATACATGATACATTTTTTAGGATACTTTGATAAATAGATTATAATCTTTTGTAACAATTTCAAAGTCTTTACTGCCATTTTATGATCAATTTAATGTGTCCTTTAACTTAATTAAGACATTTATAATGAAAATATAATACTGTATAATAAAACAAATACCGTATGCTAAACTCTTTCATAAGCAGTATGATTAGTATGCCCTTTTCAAACACCTCAATACTGCATTTATATCATTACAAGAGTCAAAACTTCAGTATGTATAAGTGTATGTACATAAGGTATGTTCTTTGTGAATGACACACTAAAGGTCTGGGTGAGACGTTCAACGGGCAATTTATTGCCATTATCCACCTACATGCTTACACATTAGGAATCCACCTAAATGTACTTTCCCCCCTCAATTTAGACTCAGGAGGTTCTCCTGTCTGACAGAGTTTAGTGTGTGTACGGTAAGTTTGTGTACCTTTTTGTGTGTGGGTGTGGAATGTTTGATGTGCACAATTCAACATGTGTTTGTTGAGCAGATCGGTTGCGTAAGCGTGCGTAGGCTGCTATTAGTGTTACAAAGTGCCAAAGTTACAGTGCTCTGGGTGAAGTGCATCTACGCAGACTGTCTGATAAATATGTAATCATTTCATATAAAAAGGGAGGAAAATCAAACCAACAACTCTCTAGCAACCACATCTACATTGTGCTAGTCTCTTGTACCATTCTGTCTGTATTTCTTTCTCATATAATAATTTAAACATAAATCAATATTTAATACATTGATTTATTTGTTAAGTAGCTATATAATAATATTTAACATTTTACTACAGGGCTGTTGAATGCTTGAATCTGATTGGTTGATGAACATTCTGAGGTAAATTATATTCAGGGAACTGCACGGAAGTTCCAGACAGGTCTTGAAATATACATATATACACACACACATACATATATTAATTAGAAGCATACTATAAATATTTTTTCCTTTTGAAAAACAACTAGATATATCTGTATATGTGTATTTATTATATTTGTAAAAATATCATTGTTCTGTGTCAGATCTACAGACCTCTGGGACTTTCTGAACGGGGAGACACCCTTGAATCCCCCTCATCGTCGTCATCGTCATCATCAGATATCACATCCACTTCCACGTCACTGCATTCCTGGAGGCCGTCTGATTGGTCCATCGATTCCTGGCTAGGCAATAGGGTGTCAGTGTTGGGGTCAGTATCGCTCTCTCTGCGAGTTGGTGGGGCCTTGAAGTGAGGAAATGAGAAACAGCAACATTTGACACTAAAGAAAGTTGACAATGTAAAAAAGCAGAATAGATCCTCTTAAAAATGTTTTAGACTTGCTCACCTGTGATCCTGTAGTTCCAGCTCTATCCCCCAGAGAGGCGCTATGGGTCTTAAGATCCCTGAGCTGTTTCTCCAGCTGGGCTCTGGCTCTCTCGCTGTCCCTGAGTTTGCCCTCGGCTCCCCTGAGGCGTCCGAGCTCCTCCTGCAGGAGACTGTGCTGCCGTTGCAGCAGGGCCAGCTCACCCAGCGAGCCCATGTCACTTGCACTATCCCGGGACAAAGAGCGAACTGTACGAGCCCCTGTGGTGGCTGGGGAGATAGGGCTCTCTCGTAGGCAGAGCTCTAAGATAGAGTCCTGTCGGATCACCACACCCTAGGAGAGCACATTTTTAAAAATGTTATGTCTTGGCATTTTATTGACATTAGCGGTTTATGTTAGATCCTGTTTGTATGCATATGCTTAGAAGATTTGATAAATGTATTTTGCAATGCACACTTACCTGCAGAGCATGTAACTGAGCACTGAGATTCACCAGCCTTTGTGACACCTCCTAAAACACAAGACACAACTTGGTCATACATTACATCAATATGTGATCCGTGCTGGCGAAATGACAAATTTTATGAGTCATTCAGCATTTTATTATTCAGTTTTGTGAATATCCATAGTGAATTCTCAATGGGATGAGTCTGAACCAATTTCAAAATATCTGTTTTGGTGAGTATTTACGCAAATATGATCTGTTTTAAGTGAACATTAAAAAACATTTGATGTGTAACATTGTAGTATTAGATCCGTCCGGTACAGTAGCTCTTAATATAGCCTTTAATCAAACAATTGTGGTATCATGGAGAAAAAACTAACCTTTTCTCAAAACTAACTTTGCTGACTCCAAACAGGTGTAGCTCAGTCATTTTTTTGTCTGATCAAAAAGGTTTTTTTAATAGCTCAATAATAATAATTTTCTTGTTGAAAATGACTCATTTTGCCAGCACAGGTCTAATTTGTGACCCTGGACCACAAAACTATTCATTAGGGTCAGTGTTTTGAAATTGAGATTTATACATCATCTGATCAAATAAGATATTCATTGATCTATGGTTTATTAGAATAGAATATTTGGCCTAGATACAACTATTTGAAAATCTGGAATCTGAGGGTGCAAAAAAGTCAAAATTTAGAGAAAATCACATTTAAAGTTGTCCAAATGAAGACCTTAGCAATGCATATTACTACTAATAATACATTTGATATATTTACGGTAGGAAATTTACGAAATATCTTGATACATCGATAATTTTGACCCCATACAATGTGCTGTTGGCTATTGCCGCAAATATACCAGTGTGACTTTTGACTGGTTTTGTGGTCCAGAATCACAAATATAGACAATAGTCTATATAAACCTAGAAGATTTTTTATACTATTGTCTGAGGTCAACTTATGACATTTGCAGGTTTTTTACATTAAAAAACATCGTAACTAATAAATAATAGGCTATTTTCTACACTGGCTTTGAGGCTCTCTCCTGAACGCTGAGTTTTGATGGGCGTGCTGCACTGGAGACTTGGAAGTAAGCGCCCACCGGTAGGATTGGATAAGATTTGCATATTTCAGCTCATGTGAGGGATTGTATTGAAAGCGGCAACTGTAATAATTCTTTGACAGGACTCAGTCTCAAAACGTATTTAAAAAAAACAAATCAAACAAACACAATGATTTATCTCTTATCCACC
Organism: Pseudorasbora parva; assembly: GCF_024679245.1. NCBI lineage: Eukaryota > Metazoa > Chordata > Actinopteri > Cypriniformes > Gobionidae > Pseudorasbora > Pseudorasbora parva. The sequence continues at coordinate 31,502,362 of NC_090190.1, read as the reverse complement.
CGTGACGGATTTTTGTTCATCATTACTTGGCCCACCCGATCGGTGGATATAAGCGCGAACCACACACACACACGTGCGCGCTCTTCAAACACAACAGAGATCAAGAGAGGAATGCTATTTCACCATTTAGGATTCACCGGCCTGCCGATGGGCTTATGTTTTGGTAGCCCGTCTGGAAAACACATAGCCCCGGGACGTTGGGCTTTGCGAGCCATGGGAGTCTGAACCCAAATCGCAATGAACCAACAAATAAGGGATTCTCCAGCCTGTGACAGCGTGCTGATTTGCTGTGTTAGACATGTCATGTACACATAATCAATACGATCTGTAACAATGCAATACTATCGCATATAAAAAACATGTTTTACTCACATAAGTGAGCTGCACCATTCATGTCGGATCCAATATAGAAGGCACAGCGTTGTGTTTTAATCTCAATATGCATGTTTAACACGATCAGTTTAGCTCCACGAGTCAGTAGGCGGGGCTACAGAAGCAGCGTACACATAGAGGCGGCGTTATACCCTTCTAATACGTCATTTGATTTGAGAGCCTTGTTTTCTGGGCCTGGTGTCTATAAAAGCTTTTCTTTGACTAACAAGGAGGTTTTCAGCTCTGAAACATACAGGATATTCTTATATTACCATGACCTTTTATATATCAAAGGATCAAGGGAAAGTTGATTTCTCAATTCATCGCCCCTTTAAAGGGTTTCTAATGCAAAAAGTAAAACAATCCTTTTATTTTTTTAAGACCAGAAATGTTATCAGAACATCCATAGATGGCACACGTTAAGCCTAGTCTTGAACTAATTTCCAGTACCTCACTTGGCGTCTTGTCCTCCATTTGATTCCCATTACCATCCTGCACAGAAACAATTTTTTGGGATTATTCACACAATCATAATTCTGAAACAGCAGTTTCACTCAAAAGCTTTGATTTGTCAGCATCCATTGAAAAGCACTGTCTTGTTATGTGCGGATGAAAAAAGAAGATAAAGTGCAGCTTTCAAGCACCAGTGGTGAGTCGTGATGGAGAGTTTTTGGTAGATTCAGGTTTCTATGGAAACCTGCGAGTTTCAGATGGGCTTGGAAAATGACTAATTTTTTTCAGCATTACATAAAAACTGAGTAATAGCACCAAACCATCTTATTATGTGCATAATTATTACATTTCATGAAACATATTTGACGCAAGCGAATGTGAATGTCAGAGAAGGTGATAATGAACACCTCACTAACATAGATTGAGCTTATTTTCTGACAAAATTATGTTTTGTTTACCTGAGCAGCTTGATTCTCCTGAGAGCCATTGACTAATACCTCCTGTCCATCTGGAAGAATAAAGGAAAAACAATGGTCAGAAAAATGGCCACCGTTTCGTTACGGTTCTATGTGTACTATGTTCAGGAAAGTGCTAAAGTTATCAAATGTAAAATAACAATATTCAATGTATAAATTTAATATAGATTAATCCTTATTAAAGTTATCCAGTCAAGAGCAGTACGTGATTTCTTTGTCTGTTGCTGTTTGATTAACATTAAAAACACAGACACTGCACAGATCCAATGGGCCTTAACGTTCTCTTAAGACATAACCTACTATGTTTGCACCATGGCAAGATGGGCATGTTGACATAATTTCTGTGTGAATTTGTCTGATCGAGCACAAGCAACTTTAATTTTCACATGCTGTCTGAGGCGCTTGAATGTTTAAATTTGCAAAACACGAAAATTATACATTTAAACAATGCAGCACTGGCACAATCGAGGCGGGGGCAGTTCCGTCTCACCTGCGCTCGTGCACTATCAACACCTGGGTGATCAACACGGTGTAAATGACTGGTCATAATAGAACATACTGCACTCGCATAGAGAATTATTATTATTTTTTTACAAAGAGTGACTGTTTGTCCAAGGTTTTATTTTTTTTTGACCTTTGCTGTTGCAATGTATTGGGAAGCCAATATATTCCTTGACAGGAGATTTAAATGATGCAGGCAACGGCTCTATCAGCGACTTGTTTCCTTTGCTTGTCAATGCTGAACCCCAACACACCAACACGTAGAAACCGTGATGTCGGCAACAGATTTAGGGTGTTTTCACACTTGGGTCCTCTTTAAAAGAACCAAACTAAGACTCCTTTAAGTGGACCAAGAGGTGAACCAAGTAAAAAAGGACCCAGTTCTCTTTACGTTTACACTGTCCCTGTACCTTAAAGAGGACTCTTTGGTCCACTTTAGTAGGAATGTGGTCTCAGACCCCTTTGTGTTCAGACTGTTGCTTTTTGGATCTCGTCCAGTTTAGTGTTCGACGGCTGACCCTATGGCCTTCAACATTTTATCCCATTCACTTGCATTGTTTGTTCCTCAGTAACCAAGATATTTGTTTTGTTTGTAAAGATTAGCCTATCATTTTTTATGGCATTGCTACAAATGCTGTTGAATAAAGTAGTTTATCTTTTTACACAAAAATCTCTCACACAGTTCGGAAGCGGTTGAATTTGCAATTAACAAGTGTAAGTTGTGAACAAATAATTTGTAGAGATTTGCCAGAAGAAGCAGCCATGATGAACAGCCGATTTGTACAGAGGCATCTTATGACCAAACTACACTGGAATTCGTGTACAGAAAAATCAAGTAAGCCCAGAGCGGTTTGTGTTCAGACTGCGTGTTTTTAGTGAACCGCACCATAAGATGAGATCGAACCGTACCCAGACCACCTCCCAAGATGGTCTTGGTTCGGTTTGCTTTAAAGGCGTCTGAGATAGTTAGGAGTGTTCACATATGCGCCAAAAATCATGCGAACCGCGCTCAGACCCCTGAAAAGGACCACGTGTGAAAACACCCTTACATACTAACAGTTGATTGGACAGCTACTCTCACGAGAAATGCATGTGGGGCGTATCCATTGACAGAAACATACATTAGTATGTTTTATGCATCATTTTTTTCCTCAACAAACCATATTATAGATGCTTCATAGGATTTTAGATTAACCGTGTTAATCTCACCGTGTGCATTTTTTACAGAAAACCGTTACACCTCTAATATTTATCACAATAAAGGCACATCTATTTACATATTGCATGTTTGGTTTTTGACACCTACTGATTACTAGGGGTCCAGTGTGGTTGTGATGGCCGTTGGAACTGCAGGGCAAAGGAACCTCAAAACTGGATCCTAATATCAGATCTGTCAATCGGTCCACTGCAGAGAGAAAAAAGAAATGTACATCATGACATTTTACAAGATATTATGAGAGCGCCAGGCATGAGCTCAGAGGATTTAGCTAAAGATGGTTGGTGAACTTTCCAAAATAGAAGAAAAAGAATAATCCATTTTTTTCACTTTTACAAAGAGAGACAGAAACGGGCAGAGGCACTGAGTTCCTTTGACCTTGTTACATATGTTAAATGTACTTACCAAAGTAATAACAGTAAATGATGTATAATTAAATGCAACTAACCCTTAACCAATCCCTAATCCTAGCCTAACCCTATAGTAAAAACATGTACTTAATTATTATTACTCAGTACTTATATTATATCTTAAAATAAAGTGTAACCGTTTTTTGTTGAACTATAGATAGTATATATTTACTAAAACAAAAACAAAATATTCAGAGGCTGGGTCAATGTTTTAATTGCTCAGATGCTGCAACTAATTTAAAGATTACTGTAAGATTTTTAAACTATATGAACTAAAAATATAAATTAAAAGTAAAAAAAAATTTTTTTTTTAACCAACAAAAACTATCTAATACTATATGTAAAATCAGAATTGGTAAGCACATTTATATGAAAAAAATTATTTGCAAATATTTCAAGTCTGACAGTCTTTTTTAAATATAGCCTGGCATGGCAAAGCCTCAGACCGAAACTCAACCTTTATTTCTGTTGTATTCACTGCTTACTTATAGTGTGAATACTGTAACCTACTGATATGGGCAGTGAAATAAATGCGCACTATAGGTTGAAACAAAAAACAAGTGTAGGTAGAACGCCTGCTTCAGCCATGAATGTAACATCATGTCTGTCTTACCCTCAGTTATGGCCTGTGTAAGCAGCTGTTCGCCACGCAATGCCTGAGTAGACTCGGCTCTGAAAAGGTTTCTGGAACAGGACGGCAGCATGACCTCGTAACCTCCCATGACCTCCGCCAAGTCAGAGAACAGGGTGACCCGCTCCTGAAGCAGCTCTAACACCTCCCTGTCCTTCTGCTGGATATCAGCTGAAACAGAGAGCATGAGGATCAAAGTGCTGTTTGAAGATCAGTACAGCAGAATATCAACTTCAGCTTCTTTTTTTACTAGCTAGCCTGTTCGTTATCAGAAAATATCTTGTGATGGGCAACCAAATGATTGGACAGATGTGTGAAAGAACTCCTTTGAGCAAAACTACTTTCTGCTTCTTTCAGTCCTTCAATGCTTAAACCACCTGTAGTGATTCATAAAAAATAAGAATGAAAAAGTGTTGCCCCAGTGTTGGGATTGTGAATATGTGTGTGTATGTAGTGTTTAAAGCAAACCTTTAAGTCTCCGCAGAAGGGCCTTGTCTTCTGTTTCTATGAGAGGGAATTCTTCTCTTGATGGACAGCTGTGTGACAAAACAGTGATGGTAAAGAAGAATGACCATTAGAAATGGTAGTTTTAAATGGTTAATGTCCATTAGCACTGAAGTCATCTTTATGCTAGTTTCCTTACTTTTTAAAATGTCTTTTTCTTCTGGGAAAATTGACTAAATATATTTTTATGTCCAATAAAATGCTATCTAAAGTGAAAATGTTATGCTAATGCTTGTACTTTGTTTGCTATGTTTTTCTCAAGGGAGTGGTGAGAATGTATTAATTCTGAAAGTGGTTTCTGTTGTTTGTGTATGGCAGGGTTTTTTAAAACTCTAGTCTGGGGAGTCCCGGGGGGCAGCAAGAGGGTGTAAGAAGGCCAGTATAAAAAAATAAAATAATAATGATTTAACATGCATGTTGTTTTGGTTTTATTTCATTGTGTTTTCCTAGTTCTAGTTTGTGTGTGCTGACTAGCTATGCTGTGTTCCAGACAGGTTTTTTAGCCCATAAGTTACGACTTCAAACCACAACTCACGACTTTGTAGCTTTCCAGGCAAAGTCACGACAAACTGCTTGAGCGCCAACGGCCAACAGTTTGGCCTGGAATGTTACAAAGTCGTGAGTCGTGGTTTGAAGTTGTGACTTACGGGCTTAAAAACGTGTCTGGAATGTAGCACAAGCCCTCAGTTTCCTCAGATCTACAGACCATTTTCAAAGAATGTGATGACGCGTTTTAAAGGTGTCATGAACTGGCTTTTTAAAAAAAATGTATACTGTTGTCTGAAGTCAACTAATGATGTTTGTGTGGTTTTTACATTCAAAAACATCATAACTAATAAATAATAGGCTATTTTCTACACTGGTTTTAAGGCTCTCTCCAAAACACTGGGTTCTGATGGGCGTGCAGCACTGGAGACTTGGAAGTAAACACCCATGGCTAGGATTGGATAATATTTGCATATTTAATGAGCTTACGCTCCCTTATCAGTTCAGTTCACATGACGGAGGGGAGAGAGTGAGGGAGAAGCGGCAACCAGAATGATTATCTCAATCACAGGGCTTGTAAACGTTTTTATCAAACAAACGCAATGTTTTATTTCTCATCAACCCGTGATTGATTGGACTATTATTTTTATATTACACATAGCCCGCAAGATCGGACGATATAAGCGCGAACCGTGCGCACATACATACTCATTCGCCGCCCTTTAAATGTCAACTCGAGAGAGACTGAGAAAGAATAGCAGAACAAGAACGGAATATAATGAGATTCATCAGCCTGCCGGGCTTTGCGATCCCTGACCCATACGTGTCTGAGTCCAGCGTACTAAAGGTAAGTTCTGTTAGACACATACACATAAGCAAAACGATCTATAACAATGCAGTACTATTACATATAAAAACACGTTTTACTCACATCGATGTGTTGCACCATTCCTGTCGGATCCAAATCCAGCATCGACCGGAGATTTGTTAACAAACGATCCCGCAGTGAACTGAAGTGAATATGTCTTCCCCACGTGAGCTGGAACTTCATTAAAAATAAAGTTCAACCACTCATTCCTAATATTAGGATCCGAAGGAAGCTTATGCAGCGACTGTGTTCTTCCACAACCAGGAATAGTGCAATATCTTAATCTTCCTCGGCATGTATTGTTGTTGACCAGCTAGCACGAGCCCTCCATGAGTTGGTGGGCGGGGCTACTGGATTAGACGCGCTGTAGATTCTGACGAGGTGATGTTTCGTCGCGCACTGACGTCAGTATTAAGCACAGGACCGTTTTCTGGGCCTGGTGTCTATAAAAGCTTTTCTTTGACTAACAAGAAAGTTTTTAGCTCTAAAACTTAGAGGATATTCTTATTACCATGACCTTTTATATATCAAAAGCTCAAGGAAAAGTTGATTTCTCAATTCATCGGCCTTTTAACGGTCATCAATATCTGCAACATTTTTTGTATTTTCATTATTAATTTTTTAAATGTAAATTTATAACAATAATACTTTGAATTATATTACTTTTGCATCAAATTACAAAAACAAGTTTCCTCTGCTGTGAGGGTGTTTCTAATACAGCGTATATGGGAGTGACGGTAAAATTAACATCATTCTCTCTTTTCACTGCCGTTATCATTCTCACTCGATTTTATCCCTCTTTTTAAAAGTTGTGAAATCACTATTGTGGAGTTTTTCTTTTGCTATTTGAGCAAATGGGGACACAAAAAATATATTTAATGGATTCTCTCATTCACCGCTATAAAAATGAACCCAACTATGATGACTTGCTTCTGAGAAATGTGAAAAGGGTCTATTGTCTGATATCATCTTTGTTTAGTGTGGCTGAGAATTAGTTTAATCCTGCAATCTCCTGAGTGTTCCTTTTTGGATCTAATAAAGATTTTTTTCATTTGAGTCCTCATCTTCATGTGGATTAAAACAGCCACTACGCAACAAATAAATAATACATATTTATTTGTATTATTATTATGAAGAATAAATACATAAATAATTATAATAAATATTAAAATCATGTATGATAATGATAATATAAAGAATTAAGTAATAAAATATAAACAAATAAATAATCATAATAACTAAAATAAATATAAAAAATATTATTAGTAGTAACTAGTATGTATAATAATTATATAGTATTATTATTATGAATAAATAAATGCTAACATTTACTGAATTTGTTGCTTTTATAATAATCACATGGACCTTTTGCCCCATGTATACATAAATAAATGAATCTTTTATATGTAGCTGCCATTTTGTTTTAGGAACTGTCAAATATTTTGCAGGTTTTGCAGGGCTATAATGTAAACAAATGTTTTTGGCAACTCAAGCTTCCCACAGAACTGACATATCTATTTTAAATGTCCCATTCCAAGTTTCTAATTCCACTACAAAAAGAGATGTCTTGAAAAATTTCAAATGGTAACTGAGTGCTGTGCGGACTGTAAAAGAGTGTGTTTCCATGTATGTACCTGCTAATGGTTTGCTGTATGAGCCGTATCCAAGTGTTTCTGTCATCTTTGGAGGCTGCGTAGAGCTCGTACATCTCAGGTGGGCTGGACTCGCTGCTGATTAGGAACAACCCTCGCTCCTGATTGGCTATATCTCGGACCAAGAGATTCTGCAGTGACACCACAGCGGACTTATCCTACAGAGAGAGTGAGAAGAAAAGAGGTATTGTTGTGTGTGTGCAGATTTACAAATAAATAGCTTAGAAAAGTAACAGCACATTCTTTTCACAATTTGAGTTATCATTGGACGAGTTGCAACATCTATGTCACAATTTCTTCGGCAAATCACAGATCACAATGTGAAATATAAGCATAACGCCCCACCCGAAGACATTCGGGTAAAGAAAGAAGATGAGGCTTCAGAGAATTTTAGTGTTTCACCATGTCGTGGAGACGCTGTATATTTAGATGTAAAAGCAAAACCCCTTTGTTTGGCATTCAGAAAATGGACAGAATTAGGAATCAATGGTTAAGATTTATTTATAAAACAGTTCCTGAACAGTACAACCCAAAGGTTAGATTGTGTACACCGCATTTTACAGAGAATATGGAAGAGTACAACATTTCCGACACACGCTTGAAGTGTTTGGCCAATCACAACACACTGGGTCAACTGGCCAATCAGAGCTCTCTGGGCTTTTCGGAGGGAGGGGCTTTGTTGAAATCAGCGTTCTAGACAGACTGGGAATAGAGGTGCTGTTATAAATGGACATTGTGTTTTTAAAATTAAAGTATGCTAACCTATTCTATTACAGTCAATAAACAAAATAATAAACTTTTAAAATAGCATCATATGACCCTTTTAATCCACCACAAACCCTAAAGCCTTGGGTAAACTTCTGCATCCGGATGCGCTCCACGCTAGATCGTGCCCGCAAAGCTTTGAAAGTATACTAAACCGTGGATGGGCGAATTCGACACATGCGCACTAAAAATAATGTATACTCTACCAGACATCGTTGGGCAGCACCAAGTTGTGTCATCAACAGGACATTCGCTTGGCAGGATAGAAGAAGAAAAGTAGTGGCTCAACCATTGCAACCCAGTTCAGAAGAAACAACAACGCACAAACATCGCACAAGCGCGTTTCAAGTTCGCCGTCCATTGTAGTGTTTTCCTCCTCCTGTTTCAAGCGTGTTGTTTTTGAATCGCTCTTTCCGCACTCTTCTTCAACGACTGCACACTGTGCACAGTACTGTGTGTATTGCCACCTAGTGGACTCTTCTGTTTTTGTTGTAAGCGCACCGTCCACGCGGTCTCAAAAACTGGGCTGCATGCGGACGGAACCCTCAGAGCGAAAATTTCGTCATGCGAACGGTGGACATGGATGGCTTAGCAAGCAAAGTAACTTACCAAACTGGCAAAGATGTACCGTTGATCTTTCTCTTGCAAAAATACTAGAATGTCAGTCATCAACAGAACCTGAACATCTGCAACAGAAAGAAAAGAGGGAAATGCAGTACATTAAAACACCCACAAGCACAATTACATGTCAGCTAATACAATAGCCTGTCTGTCTATCTCCATGTCACAATGACACATCACATTACACTTCCTCATAACCAGCCGCGGTCTTCTGTACCTTTGAGCCGAGAGCTGGGCGTTTTCCAGAGCAACGTGCCTTCGTGTATCAGCTGCCTCCGGAGCAATTCGGCCGGTCTGAACAGGGCTCCAGAGCGGAGTTTGGCCTCTGCCCGCGGGTCGACCCGGGAGCGGATCTCTTGCAGCCGTTGTGTCCTTTCTAGCTCCAACACTTGCTGGTCCACCGAACATAGCAACTCCCGTATACAAGACAGCGCCTGTGACAGACCTGAAGCTTCCTCTGGATTGTCTGTGTTGTTACATACAATAATCAGTCCATAAAAGTGTCCAAAACCAGGGATTTTATATGACATAAATGAAAGTGCAGAGTAGTTTATAGGCAGATAGAGGAGAAGGGTGGAGGTGAGATGCTGTTTAAATACAGTTAACATTGATTTTGGCGACATACGTCCGCATCTCACCTTTGGTGTTGTCATAGATACGTTGCACCAGGACGGGGTATTTAGTGATGCGCTGAGTGACCAACAGGATGCACTCCTGGAACCCGTGACGCCGCAGTAGAGGACCCCGACTCACCCTCTGAGAGGACACAGAAGGACAGAGACAATGACAAATGGACTGTTAAGCCTCTGTGTGCTGTAATTATATACACACACTCTAAATCTGCATCCAAAACCCACAGCAGCTGCCATGCTGCCTCTAGTCAGCCAGATGTGTATAAAGGCACCTCATAAGGAAACCGGTTTATGAAAGGCGTCGTAATGTCATGTCTAATGAGATTGAATTATATTAAGTGAGCTTAAAAGTTCTCTAAGCATGGATGACTGCAAAATACTTATTTCTCAGTAGAAACTGAATCTAATAAAATTATTTAACATTTTTGAATTTTCCCAAAGTAAAATTTTGATGTTTAAATTAATTTGTGGCATTAAAAACTAATTTAATTTACAGTGTTTATTTTATATTTATTTAGTATAACAGTATTATAGTATACATTTTCATTTTAGAATGTATCTTTTGTTTCTAAAATAATTTAATATTGACATGAAAATAGATTCTGACGATGATATGGCAATGAAAATAATTTAATACATCAATACTAGGTGCCCTAGAATGATTTGAAACAATATGTTAAATTGTACAAATAAAATATATTATTATTATTATTATTATTATTATTATTATTATTATTATTATTATTATTATTATTATCTAAATAGAGGGTATGTGGCTTATTTAAGGTAAAAAATTGTCCAGATACAGTTTTACAGGTCGATTATTTGGAAGGGTCGTGAATATTAATGCAGAGTTCTGCTCTGATTGGCTGTTTCACTGCACAGCTGCTCAATGACAGCTAACACATCTATACCATCCGTCATGGCAATGATTTTACAATGATAGCTTCCTAACTTTGAATCACGAACTAAACTGGGTAGCGCGTAAATATGTTGTTTGTACAGTACGTTACAGTTTGACAGTATAGTACTGATTTAAAAGTCAATTTATTTAGCCAAACAAAGTAATGTAGAAGCCACTCAAAATAGTCAGTGTCATGTTTACTACTCACCCGGTGCAAAATTCTCCAAAATGTTTATTTATTTAACAATTTGACTAGAAGCCTTGTCAAATGACTATTGTTTTAACTTAGATGGTGAAGATTATCTGCCGTTTTCACTATCCTCGCGTGTCGCTTGTTTATCTGCTGAACTCCCGACGGCTGCGCAGTTCTGCCTGACAATGAACATTGGCTGACATGCAAATGTTGGGGGCGTACATATTAAGGATCCCAGCGATTACATCACAGGTGGCGTTATGTTGAAAATAGCCTGTTTTTCCATGGTGTTTTTCACAAACAAGATTTACATATGAAGGAGGAGGCAATGTTGTTTGACACATGTCCATGTACTGAACTCTTTTTATTTAACTATGGCAAGGTTAATTAAATTTTTCATTCTAGGGCACCTTTAATAATCATAATTTTATTATTAGTAATAATATTATGAAGAATACAAATATATTATTATTATTATTATTATTAATAATAATAAGCATTATAAATACATACATCCATAAAGTCAGCCATTTATTGGTATCATACAGAATTTTACTAACAATTTTATTACACAATATTTAATATAGTAATTATTTCAGCCAGTATCTTTTGTTTTAAAATACTTTAATCTTGACATGAAAATAGATTCTGATGCTGATATGGCAATACAAATAATTAAATACATAAATACTTAGAATAATACTAGTAATGTTAAAAATAATTATTTTATTATTAGTAATCATTTGGAAATTTTGCCATGAAAATAGCGTTTGATGATGAGAGACAGATCATAATATTTAACTTTTTAAAGCATTTCCTAGCATATTAGTATTACTGTGGTATCGACAATTGTGAAATTATGGTGAGTTTTAAAAAACTCAAACTCAATAATTAAAGGTTTTGTTATCGTGACAGTCCTACAATAAGCTATTACGACTAACACAAGAGCTGAACACATAAATGATACCTGGAAATCTGATGATTCACACATGAGAGTCATTTAATGCATTAATGCACCCGCCCACCATCATTCATCGCTCAATACCACTCTATCCTCCCACTTGAAACACACTAGACAACACCTGATTCGGTTATGCAAACACATATCGCACATGGACGCAGACACCCTCATTGGTCATTTTTGTTCTTACCCGTATAAAGAGCTGAAGTCTCTTGTCTCTGGCCAGCAGCTCTTTGTAGAGTTTGACAGCCTTTATATGACGACTGCAGAACTCGGAATACGTCTTCAGCATCTCCTCTGCAAACTGACCTGAGAACTGACATATACACACACGAATGGGGCACTATGAACGTTTTGTTCCTTGAAACTTGAAAGCCTTCAGCCTCCCACTCTCATACACCGAGAGAAAATGACGTTTCGATTTCCATTTGTCACTCTTTCATTCTTTTTGACATTTCATGCCCTCTACAACACGACGTCACTCTTTTCTCCTTCAAACTTATGCAATTTATGTTAAGATATGTTTAAATATACTGTTTTAATATACTGTTTTAAGATACATTTTTTTTACAAAATGTGTCCGCAGATTCTTTTTTGTTGCACTGTTGTACGATTGTGTTGATTTTGAATGCATTTAATTGACAGCTATAATTTATGAAACATTTTAAACTGGCAATCAAAACAGATATGTTAATCCAAAATCACTTACGACTGGCCAAATGTACCCAAGAGCATTTACACCCCGTTCTGCCCACGTACACTCACAAATGCTCTCCTACCTGTTTTATTAGCACATCGCTGATCTGATTGATGGTGAAATTGTTTGTGCTGTCAGGTTGTAGGCTGTCGGCGCGTCGTTCGAGGAGCTGCGTTAGAAAGTGCGTGTGTAGCGTCATCAGGCGCTCCAGGCAGGGGAAGAGCGCATGCACGACCCCCGGCTCCAGCTGCACCTCATCCAGCATACCCCGCCTGAATACGCCCTCCATGATGCGCAGGGTCCGAACGTGATGGAGCTCTGTCTGGATCAGCTCTGAAATGATATCACAGAGGTTAACGGGTGTAATGCAACATTTAAAAGGTCTCTGTTGTACCCAAAATTAAATGTTCCCACTGTCCTTACTGAGACTATATACCATATTTAATTTAACGTGAATTAAAACAATGCATTGATATACTGTTCATTCCACTAGTGTTGAATGTTCAGGCAAACAAAACATTTGCAAATGTATTCAGCATTCACTTGTAGCATTAAAAAGTATGCCTTGTTTTTTTAAAATTTTTTATATTTTGACAGATTAGTATAGAATTTGAATATAGGCCATTTATTAGTTATTTGACAGAATTTGTATGTATTTAAAGTGCCTCTATTATGTTTTTTTGAATATTCCCTTTTATGCAGTGTATAATATAGATGTCCGTGAATCTGTCTGCAAAGATGTAAGGTCGAAAGTGCACAATAAATAAAGTTATTGTCTCCAAAAAGAACGAATCGACTCTGAACCGCCCTAAACGAGTCGTCAGGAATTCGGCTCAGTTACGGCTACATGCCACTAGCTAACACATTTCCATAATGCCCGCCTATGTTCTACGTTGTCCACTAGCGAACAACTAGACCCACCCTTCAACGCAGGATTCTTAAAACTCTTTCTCTTAAAGGATGGGTTTGTTTGGACCAGCTTGCTCCTCAGAATCACAACATGTAAGTATGAATAATTATTTATATATTTTCTACTGGGTGTTCAAAATTTGTAGTTTTGTGTTTTATATTGTGTAAATTTACAGCTAATCTTTATTACTACGTTACGAAAATACTTCTGCTAAACAGCTGTGGGCTAGCCTAGAAATCTAGACGCACCCTAGCGGCAGCAAATTTAATTTGCCCGCAAGTGTCGTCTAGGAACTCTCAATGCCATTTTGAGCTGTGTTCCTCAAAATCTGGACGGCCCAATCACATCATGTATAGAGTCGGCGGGCGGGGCCATAATGACGACGGCCGAGTTGCGTTTGCGTGCTTCCAGTAAACACAGAAACTGGCGAACGGTGGCGGTCTTTCGAATCAGCTCTGAAGGCGACTCTGGAAGACTTGGAGTTAAGCTTTTCTCTGAGAAAAGAACAAAGAGCGGCACTGAAGTGATTCTTAAAAAGGGAAGATGTGTTCGGAGTTTAGCTGACCGGATACGGCGAATGTTTAATCAGTCAGCGAGCTCTGCTTCACCTTCGTTGCTCTGGTTGGTGTAGCGCTATCCTATCGCGTGCAGAGGGAGTTTGAAGGACATCCGTTTATCCCGCCCCTCGGATTGAGCCCTGTCTATGGTGAGTTTCCAGACCAAACATCTTGATGTGGGTCTGGCTTGTCAGGCTAGCTGTGGGCCACTATTACCCCACAGATGCAGATGCAGATACCCCACAGATGCAGCTGTGGGCCAGTATTACCCCACTATTACCCCTATTAATGCAGATTGTCTGTCATTCTTACTGCATTGAGTAATGATAAAGGATGGAGTAAGATTTGTTTTGCAAACTTTAAAGTTACATCAGTCATTCATTAGTGTTTAGATAACATATGCACCGGTATTAATACAGTAAAAACAGTTCCCGCTTGTGCGCTGCAAAAAATTAGAAGTATACACATCGGTTTGTTGATGGACATACACTTGTTGCTGATGCTGGTGGTGAGGAATTACAGTTGCAAGATCTCATAATGTACCTCAAACTGAGTAGCGTATTACTGAGAAACAACCTGCTCAAGTCATCCTTGCGATGGAGGTTGGGTTGAATAACTAGTTCTTCCCATGTTTTATTATCAGATTCGTGCTCAAATTGATATAGCAATCAATGCCATCATTAACGTCTTTACTGTAGGTACAATCACTGAGCTTTATGAACCCTCCGGAGTGGAAATTATGTTATTGTAATGGACGTTTAGCTTCGGACAAGCGCTGTAAGCATTAGACCAATCAGAGCAGAGTAGGCTCAGAATAGAGCAACCTGCTCAAGTCGTCCTTGCGATGGAGGTTGGGTTGAATAACTAGTTCAACCCAACGATTGAGAATCACTGAAAAATGTGGTGATGTGCATTGTATATTATGAGAAATTTCAAGTGTTTTTTGACCTTTGATGCATGTTAACCTGTTGTAGGAGATCTCCAAAATAAAATTAGGAACCTTTGAAATAGCATAATAGAGGCTCTTTGAGTACAACTTGAGGCCATGAGGACTAGATGCATAATTTGCTTGTTTTCATTTGCAAAAAATAAATGTGTCTGGAAAGCACTACTGTAAATATGAGAGCAATTAATAGTGTTTTTAATAGGGCTTCGGAGTCAATGGCCAATTTACAGTCATACACATACTTTGATTCAAGATTAGATCTGCGTTTTTTCTCTAACCATAGATGACGTCCTGTCTCTTGATAACATCTTTACGGTGGGTCTGCAAGTAGGTGGAATCTACCGCCATGCTCCAGGAATCTGCTTCAAATTCCTGACCTTCACACTCCAAATCTTCTAGCAGAGAGTTGAAGTAGCCCTCGCCTAAAAGCAAGAGAAATAAATTTTCTGTATCTGCAGGTAAACATGAAATTTGGGAGATTGATCTATATGCAATCACATCAATCAAAAACAAAGCCTTTAATTTTCTTAAAAATGTATAAAGTATTTCATCATAATATTTTTTTGTCATAAGGTAGAATGTACACTACTGCTCTATTTTAATACATTTTAAATTGTAATTTATTCCTGATGTCCAATTTGAATTTTCAGCAGCCATTGCTCCAGTCTTCAGTATCAGATGATCCTTCAGAGATCATCTTAATATGCTGATTAATATATTTGTGAAAACTGTGATTCAGAAAGCAGCATTTGTTTGAAATAGAAATCCAGTATTCAAACATTACAATGTCTAAATTAAAAGTATTAATTTATTTAAAAAAAAAAAAAAAAAACATTTCTGATTGCAAAAATCGATGTATATTGGCCGCATTACACTCCATTACAAGTTTTGATGCCCAATTCCAATTTGTTGACTATATGCATTTTTTTTGTTGACCAGTATCTTTAAAAAGGGACCCATATCTGATACCTGCATATATATTATACAACTGGCAAAACAACCCAACATGTACTGACTCGGAAAGCTTAGGCTGAAAAGAAAGTAAAAATGGCACGGTTTGCAATGGATGCAGACGAAATGATAATACAAGTTTTTGCTTTCTGAACCATCTTTAAAGGTCAGCACAGCATTGGGTTGAGCCTTCGTCCTCCGTTGTGCCATTAAAAAAAAGTTTCATGTGATCGCGGTAGGTGTCCATATAAGTTGACATCATTCGTCATCCTTGCTTTTTCAATGACGCACAACTCGTATTGACAGGGAAATATCCGATCTGTCTACATACATGGCAGAAGCAATCATGTCAGATTTATTTCCACATACGAATGAGGCCTGAAACCGATCAGAGAATATCGGAATCCATGAGCATTTTTACTGCTTACATGTTCGTAGGTCATATATGATCTCTGCCACATTGGAAGAAAAAAAAAATCTGAATTGGGTCACTTGAACCATATAGTGTAAATGCAGCCTTTTTTAACGTATGTCTACTTTGTTTAAGTGTTTGTGTCTCACCCTCATCATTGAGTGACTCCATGGACATGGTTCTGCTCCTGAAGTTGAGTGAGTCTGTGGATTGAGACAAGATCCTGCGCAGCCCCAGAGGATAGTCATCATTCAGAGTCCTACACGCACATGCACAGACGGGCCAAAATGCATGCATACAAACAGATGTACACATATGCATGCAATCACATGCGAAAGAAAAAAAACAACAACAACAAAATGAGAGGCAGGCATTATAATCGCCACAGAAACAGAAAATACAATAACAAATTTAAAATTAAAATATATTAAATGACTTAGAAAGAAATAAAATGTGAAATAAAGTGAATATAATAACTAATAAATAACATAAAAAATGCTTACATTAAACTAAAAAAACACAATCACACACACACACGCACACACACACACACACACACACACACACACACACACACACACACACACACACACACACACACACACACACACACACACAAAGAAGATAAAAATTACACAGTGATGGGAACTGTATGTCTGTCTCTATATAGATATTTCAGGTTAAAAGATTAATATGATTGCATGTTTTAAAGTATTTATTAAAGAGGGACTTGCTCATTTGGCTGTTTGTTGGCATATTGTACAGGCAAGAGCCAATTTTTCACATCTCTGTCACTCACCCTGCAATGTTATTGGTGGAGACGCTCTTGGAGAGTAAGAGAGAAGACCGGCCACGGCGCGATCCGAGTAGTGACTGACGAAGACTGTCTGAGGGGTAAATGGCAGAGCTTGGCCTATCCTTTAGAGAGGCTTTAGAGAGGCAAAAAGAAAGAGCAATGACATATTTAGACATAAAGGATAGAAAACATTTACCCATGGTACCCAGCTGACAAAAAATGCGTTCTAAGAACATTTTGTTAATATTCCCATTAAGATATTGAAAACATTATTTCTGAAGGTTCCCTGAATGTTCACATTATTTTTCTTGGTTATGTGAACATTAAGGGAACCTTCCACTTTATAATTTTGCAAACAATATGAGATTTAACAATATGAGTAACAATATGGTACTTATGAAGGTTCTGCAACAAGTAGTACCATTTAAAAAGACCTCCAACCAAAACGTTTCAGAAACACATTCCATGAACGCTGTATAAATAATATTATTTGTGCAGTTTGAGAACATTACTAAAGTCCAGATCAATATGAACGTTTATATTAAATTTTAACATTCTATTAAAATGAATGGAAGCATGTTTGTTGATAACTTAATCAATTTTGGCCAATCATGATCACACAATCCCCTCAATCCAATCACAACTAGTCACAGGAGACATACGCCACCTGTAATTGAATCAGATGTTAATGCCAAACTTCTTTCATCACATCCTCACCTTTATTCCTCAGAGTCACATTCTGATAGGCCGAATTGTTCCTCATCAGCGCCAGTTTCTGTTGCTATTGTAACACATACAGACAGATGACATTTTTAGACTTTTGCATTAACTACACTAAGAAAACGGACCCAATTTAGATTTTTTAGATACATTTCTTCTGCATCCTAGCATGAGTCAGTGGTCCATGTACATTGTGATACATGCCCTAATATCCCACCTTTTGTTTCATTTTGACACAGTTTGGTAGCGTATCCCTGCAGCGGTTGTGGATGGTGACGTTACAAGCTGAAAAAAAGAACAGACGGGAAAAACATTTTATCTCACATAGTATTATCTTCAAACAATTACATTTGGATGTGATGATTGTGATCTTCTCATGGACACATCTGTAAAGTAAGAGAATTTTATTTACTTTATGGGTTTGCAATAATAGCTGCTTGAATTACAACTATGTTCCAGAAACATTCTTGACTGTGTTAGACTGGTATGACAAACTAGTTACTAGTAGCTAGTTTGTTTTTGTTCTATGATGATTCTTTAGATTAAACCAGGTAGAAACCAACCATTGATTAGAAACCAACCACCTAACACAGCAACAAGCTTACGATGAATACTCCAGCAAGGGGAAAAAAATCCCCATATTCCATAAGCCTAATAAGGTCTTTTCCTTTTTCCTATCTACAATATTACAGCAACTAATTAAGTAAATCTTAGTTCCATACCCATTTTTCGCTTCTCCTTCTCTTTCTCTCCCTCTTGACCTCTGTCCATGTCTGCTGTAAAATGCTTGTTCTAGATCTCCTTTACAGCATGCTACTACTCGTTGAAGATTTTCTCTGGTTACACCGTATTGCTTTTGTCTCTGAACCCCTATTGTTTTAGAACGGCTTTGCTTCCTGTTATGAGGGTGGCTGGGAAGGAAGAGGGACAGGGGCTCCGGTGGGGTTTCCCTGGCCCGATTACCCACAACACACACCTACACAAGTCTAAATAATCACCCAATGAGCAGCAGAGGCTTTTTGTAGGTAAAAGTGCATCTCCCAAATTTAATTGTAGAGGAATATTTGATTTAAAAGCAGATATGACAAAAATGAGACAAATTGTAAGTGTATTCGTTCCAAATCAAAAGTTTTGGGGTCTTTTAAAAAAGTTATGCCTTTTTTCAGCAAGTGTGCATTAACTTGATCAAAAGTGAGAGTATAAACATATTTATGTTTCCAAAGTTTTCATTTTACATAAATGCTATACTTTTGAACTTCCTATTTATCAAAGAATCCTGAAAAAAATGGTTTCCACACACACACAAAAAACTGTTTTCAATATTGATAATAATAAAATGTGTTTCTTGAGGACCAAATTGGCATATTAGAATGATTTCTGAAGGATCATGTGACATTGAATACTGGAGTAAGAAAAAGTTTAATTACATTTTAAACTGTAACTGCAAAGTACATCTGTATGCATGCATGTGTCTCACATGAGCTTTTAAAAGAGTGTATAAGAATGAAATACTTCATAAAACACATTAATACTTCTGCATTTTGTTCCATTCTGTTGCTCTCTGTATAGCTGTTTTTAAACGCACGATCTATGTACTAGAGCTGTGGAATATAATCGTTATCTTTAGCGGCATATTGCGCTTGAATGGTCAGACACACACGTGCACACGCACACGCACACACACACACACACACACACACACACACACACACACACACACACACACACACACACACACACACACACACACACACACACACACAAATACAGTAGGCCTACTTCTAAATATCCGTCTTGATGAGCATTTCACACAAACCAAGTGAACATTTGGTTAATAGCTGGAAATAAACATCTGGTGTAACATTATAAAATCGTGCATTAGGTCTTATAATAAAAAACCTGTGTAAATGCCACTCAAATAATAAAAGAGGTATTACAAACTACTTTTGTAGCTTCAATAGTATTCAATTGATTTGTAATGAACACACTAAAGACTATGACTATATTTGCAATATTGTGATTATTTATATAGTTATCATTATTGTTAAAAGAAATGGAGTCAAAGATGCATCGTGATGTATTGAGAATCGAATCGAATCATGAGGCAAGTGAAGATTCACACCTCTATACTGTACATGTCCTGTTGACACGTGCATCTGATACCAGCCTTTTATCCAATGCTTCCATATGACAGATTAATCTGATAGTCATTTAGGGAATATCCCATTCAACTGATCATATTTATACATGAAACAATAAAACAGCATCTTTATGCACATACATTATTTATCTAATCCAATATAGGATCTAGTGTAAATCTTATCTCCCACTCAAAGGTGTTTGGTTCGTAAGGTCTTTGCACCAAGAGCCTGTGTGGGTGTTGAGCATGTAGTTCCAGCCTCGATACAGAGAAAGAGAGAGAGAGAGAGAGAGAGAGAGAGAGAGAGAGAGAGAGAGAGAGAGAGAGAGAGAGAGAGAGAGAGAGAGAGAGAGAGAGAGAGAGAGAGAGAGACAAAGCTGCTCATCGGTGAGTGGCTCGCACTGTCTAGTCTTTAAATCTGATCTTGATGACAAAATAAGGAAGAAGCTAAAACAATGACAAAACAGAGAACAAGAATTGAGAGATTATCACAGCAAAACAGGAAAGGGTGTGAAAGTGTGCCAGCTTTAACATGTAAATATCTTAAAGGAATCGTTCAGGTTCAGTGCAAGTTAAGTTGTATCAACATCATTAATTGTAGCATATTCATTTTGACTTGTTTCTCAAGCTTTTAAAGGCCACATACACACATATTCTGCCAATCTCATGTTAATCTTGAGTACCTATAGAGTAGTATTGCATCCTTAATGCTCAGAAGAGTCTTTAGATACTCTCAGACAGATACGCTGTACCGATTCTTTCCCAAAACAGCCGAACTTGAGGAAGCTAAAAAGTCACGAGCACACACACAACCAAAAATCCAGCATAGCATCAGTTCTGGCAGAACACTTTAGTCAAGCTCGCATCAGCTGACTGTCAGCTGATCAGGTCTACCTATTGGAATACGACGTCTATCACAGCATTCAAAGCTCCTTCAGTACTATCAGCATATATCGCGTTTCTCCAGACCTCATTTGCCCTTTTTCACCCCTAGCTCCTCCTCTTTTCAGTCAGGATTTGGTATTCTAATTCCCCTTGAATCAGACTAAATTCCTGAATTATTTTGTACATTTAATATCTGCTATGCGTTATGTGTTATTGCTATGCATTATGTGTTATATGCCGGTTATTGGTTCTGTTCTGTTTACCCTAAGGGAGTTATTGCTGCTCTCCCTGCTCTTATCCATGCTAGGCTGCATGGATACGCAGGGAGATATTGCCCAAAACAGAACTATACCGGCAATCCAAACCATATGCTAATAGTCAATCAATCATCTTTGATGATAGTGGTCCAGAAAGAAACACACTTCTTTAGAGACATTGTTAATTCGTGGTCTAAAAAAATTACTTCAAAATAAAAAGGGCTTCCATAACCCGAACGAAGCGTATTGATGTGCGTGCTCTCGCTCTCACTCTAGTTGATGTGTGAATTTGCTCACCGGGGAGAAGTGCCCATATAATGAATTATGCCTTTTATGATGTCATACAGGGCCATAATCAGAAAACTTGTTTGAATCCTGAAGGATTGTATTTGGCACAGAAATACAGTCACCGTCATACATCCAACATTTTTTTTTTTTTTAAATGTTGGCCATGTTTAGCATAAATAATAAATAAGTCAAAATGCATGAAATAGCACCCCCCCTCCCCCCAAAAAAAGAGTAGCTAAAAACATAGGTATAAATAACATAATTAAATGGTAAAATACACACTCTCAAAAGTGAAAGCAAAAAAGTATTATTTAAAAAATTTATGTTTTGTCAAACCTGTACTGCTTTTAAACCCATGAAGAAATTCAGAGGCAAAGGTCTCTTGCATCACACTGTTTAACTTTATTGTAAATGTCCTGCTGTAACCACAGTTTTTTTTTAAACTGAAAATTATCTTCTGTGGTAATCAACATTTTTGCTGTTGATATAGCTTGTACTAAAACTAAAACTGGTTCATATATATATATATATATATATATATATATATATATATATATATATATATATATATATATATATATATATATATATATATATATATATATATATATATATATAGCCATTGATTCAACAAGGTGCTGAAAGCATTCTTTAGAAATGTTGGCCCATATTGATAGGATAGCATCTTGCAGATGATGGAGATTTGTGGGATGCACATCCAGGGCACGAAGCTCCCGTTCCACCACATCCCAAAGATGCTCTATTGGGTTGAAATCTGGTGACTGTGGGGGCCATTTTAGTACAGTGAACTCATTGTCACGTTCAAGAAACCAATTTGAAATGATTTGAGCTTTGTGTCATGGTGCATTGTCCTGCTGGAAGTAGCCATCAGAGGATGGGTACATGGTGGTCATAAAGGGATGGACATGGTCGGAAACAATGCTCAGGTAGGCCGTGGCATTTAAACGATGCCCAATTGGCACTAAGGGGCCTAAAGTGTGCCAAGAAAACATCCCCCACACCATTACACCACCACCACTAGCCTTCACAGTGGTAACAAGGCATGATGGATCCATGTTCTCATTCTTCTCAAGTGTAATAAAACACATAATATATTAAACGCATTTGGTGTTTCCATGGATTCTACAGAAATCAAAGGTAGTGTGGATATGACGTCACTAACAGGCGACGCAAGGATACAAGGATATAAGGTTAAATGTGTAAAAATGCTTTCCATTGCAGGACTGTCTCTGCAGAAAGAAACTATCCAGACCTCAAAACTTTAAAATGTGTGTGCGTATTATCTTGGAATGCAGCGGTAGACCAGCCACTAAAAATATTCCACCTATTCTCCACTTCCCCACATAATAAGACTCAAAACAGCAGTTCAGGACTGCAACACTTAGATGTAATGTGAAAGAGGCTTGTGGGAATGGGTAGACAGGTGTGGCTTGTAAGTAATAAAGAGGCTTATATATGATGTTCATCTTGAGCTCAAAGTCCTGAAAACAGTCATGGAAAGAAAGCGGGAGAGTTGAGATGAGGGAAGAAAGCAGGAAAAATCATCAGAAGGATGAGGTAAGCAGCTTTTTTATAGCCTCTGCGTTGCGATTGGCAGGATCCCAAACAAGCTCCTCCTAGTATTTCGAGACACCCCTCTCTGCAGCCTGTAGCAAGATGATGTAGGTGGATCAGATCCAATACGTACTGGATGGTGGATCATTATGGCAATGTCATTCATACCGATCTCTGGGTTAACTTGTAATGCGTATGCACTGGTCTAAGTGACATATATGATCAATATTGTAGATGATGTTCTAACCTGTGTAGTAGTACTGATAAATAGTAGGCTAAGTGATGAATAAGTCATCTTTTCATAAATGTGATACTTAAGTTATCCTAGTTTCTCTCTACATGCATGCAAAATAGTTAAAACATTAATATATTCTGGTCATATTTGCTGTTAAGTGGAAGCACAAATGAGTGAAGTAATTGTCTCTGTAATTTTAATCCTCAAGGTACAATGCAACACGATCTGTAAACAACTTAAAATACCAGTAGCCAACACATTCAAGGGGAAATGCTAAACGTGTGTCCTGATGGCGTGAGCATGTTATTAATCATAATTTTTTTTGCATGAGCGGTTTGAGCATTTATTTATCCAGTTCACCAAAACTCTCAACTGCGCATGTCCCCAGAACTCTACTGCGCATGCGTATGTGACGTCATCAAACTGCGAATGAAACCACCGCGCATGCGCGTCCACAATTGAAACATTTATTTCTGGAGTTTCGGCAACAAAGTATGTAAGCAAACATTAATTAAGAATGGTAATGCGTTTATACTGTACTCATAATCAATAGTGTCTAAGCACAATTACCACTGATCATACTTTTGGTTAGGAATCTGAACAAACCCTTAAAGGTTT
Source organism: Pseudorasbora parva (assembly GCF_024679245.1). NCBI lineage: Eukaryota > Metazoa > Chordata > Actinopteri > Cypriniformes > Gobionidae > Pseudorasbora > Pseudorasbora parva. The sequence goes on along the minus strand of NC_090190.1, from coordinate 31,478,730 downwards.
AGTTCACCCAAAAATGAAAATTATCCTATGATTTACTCACCCTCAAGTCATCTTAGGTGTATATGACATTCATCTTTCAGACGAATACAATTGAAGCTATATTAAAAATGTCCTGGCTCTTCCAAGCTTTATAATGGCAGTGACTGCTGGGTCATTTTTGAAGTCCATAAAAGTGCATCTGTCCATGATAAAACTGTTTCACACTGTTCCGGGATTTATTCAAGGCCTTCTGAAGTGAAGCAATGCATTTGTGTAAGAAAAATATCCATGTTTAAAACTTTATAAAGTAAATTATATAGCTTCCAGCGAATAGCCTTCCATATTCAACTTACAGAAGAAGTGTAGCGCAGGCTCCTCTCACAGTTCAAAATGCTTCTGCTATGTCTGACGACATTGCACACTAGTTACGCTTGTCAGACGCAAAGTAAGCATTTTTAACAGTCACTGCCATTATAAAGCTTGGAAGAGCCAGGAAAATTTAAATATAACTCTGATTTTGTTCGTCTGAAATAAGAATGCCATATACGCCTACGATGACTTGAGTAAATCATGAGATAACTTTCATTTTTGGGTGAACTAACCCTTTAATGACAAGTATTAAACATCAGTACAAAGTTAACTTATTCACAAGTTTGTCCTGCATGAAGATTATATTCAATCAATTGGCTTGTTTGGAAGAGGTAAGCTGTTAATCCGTTCTGACTTGTTTTTACATAAATTTCACCAGGCAGATGAAGAAATGAGTGGAAAATAATGTGATATATTTGTGTTGGAGGAAAAGAAACTAGATTATCATATAGGCTTGGGAAACGGCCCTTTAGACTTTTTACCAGGCCTATCAACATTTAGCAACCACATAGCAACATGCTACAGTCACCCAGAAGACCAGAAGGCCCCGACATATTCACAGCAAAGTTATTTGTCATTCTTTGATTTTGTGTAACGATTTCAATCTTGTAATAAACATGATGTGACTTGACCGGAGTGCTGAATTGCAGCAACACTCCAGTCAAGTTTCATCATATTTATTACTAGATTGTTTAAAAGCCATTAGCTTTACAATACTAAACAAGAAAAAAAACAATATCAGAATCTCTTTCAATTAGAATTATAACTACATTTTCTACTATAAAGTGACTCTCATGTTTTTACTTGTGAATGTCCAACCTTGAGGGACTAAACAGAAGAAATGAACCACCAAACCACTGAGTGCCAGTCATATAATGTATGTGAATGGGTAACAATTCTATGAGAGCAAAAAAAAACATGCTTTAGTAGAACACAAATGAAGATTTTTAACTCCATCCGTTGCTGTGAGCCAGTCATATAATGCATGTGAATGGGTAACAATTCTATGAGAGCAAAAAAAAAAAACATGCTCAACATGCACAAAGAGCCCTGTGGTTCATGACGGCACATTGATATCTTAAGACACAAAACAATCCGTTTGTGTGAGAAATAGAGCCAAATTTATATCATTTTTTACCTCAAATACAACACTATATCCAACAGCCTGGAACATGCTTCCCTACCGGTAAGGAAGGACAATATACACGCTCTGGCGTCGTTAACGGAATTGACTTCTGGCGTTGGCGTAAACTACGCCAGATTGTGTATACAGGAAGGGATGTCTTTACATGTACACGACGCCAGAGCGTGTATATTGACCTTACCAGAAATTAAGCGTGTTCCAGGCTGTTGGATAAAGCTTTGTATTTGAGGTAAAAATGATATAAATACGGCTCGATTTCTCACACAAACGGATTGTTTTGTGTCTTAAGATATCAATGTGTCATCATGAACCACAGGGCTCTTTGTGCGTGTTGAGCATGTTTTTTTTTTGCACTCATAGAATTGTTACCCATTCACATGCATTATATGACTGGCTCACAGCAACGGTTGGAGTTAAAAATCTTCATTTGTGTTCTACTGAAGAAACAAAGACACCTACATGTTGTATTCACTGGGGGTAAGCAGATAAACGCAACATTTAAATTTGTGGGTGAACTATCCCTTTAATATCATAGATGCTTGAGGATTGGCTTCTTAAGCCAGGAACACACCAAGCTGACCATTGGCCATTGGGCAACGTAGGGTCGCTTTTGAGCGCCGGACGAATTTGTTCTGTAGTCGGACGCCGTCTGTGATTTTTTTGGGCCGATTCAACATGTAGACATGTTTAGCAATATATCTGCTAACCAGCGGTTTGGTGTGTCCCTACTCCTTACCTTTAGACTTGTGCCAGCCCTGGCAAAACCTAGCAAATGCATAGCAACATGCTAAAACCACCTAAAACGTCCTAAAATGCTTAACAAAACATGTTAAATAAGCTCACATCGCCTTAGCAACTGCATAGCAACACATAGCAACAACCTGGTAACCATCCACAACATTCTATTGACTTTATTTGAAGAAGAGGTATGCTGTTCTATACGTTTAAATTACAAAATTAAAAAAAAAAAATACCCAAAAGATTTGCATTCAAGGGACATATTTGAGATTTGGGATTCGACTCTTTAAGTATCACATATTTTACTTCAAGTGAAATCGAAGAAACTGTTGTGATCAAACTTATACCAAACAAAGTTTGTTTTGGGAGTTTGCTAGAGAAGTTTGGTCCAGCTGGTAAACAACTTCGTACTACTATTTGCACGTGCCAATTATATGTGGAAACACCTTTGTACTACCATTGGTGCATGTCATTGGTACGTTGTAATTTGAATCAAAGGCAACACTGTGAATGTTTTTAGGTTTAATGATGTAAAGCTGCTTACTTTAAAGCAATATATTGTGTAAAGTGTTTTATAAATAAATGTGACACAACTTGACTGGAGTGCTGAATTGCAGAACAGGGCCAAACATCCACATCATTATAATCAGATACTTTATTAACTACTGTTTTCTCTCTTCGCTGTCATTCTTGTTATGTTTATTTTGTTATTGAGAGGAAAGCATGCAGCAGATATTTACATATTCATCTAAACGCCGCTCTCATCAGTGTGGGCAGCATCAGGATGTTGGCTAACAGTATACTGCCTTTTTCAAACTTCTTTTTACCCCTAAATGAAGAACGAAAAAGAACCTTGCCGTGAGTATATCGGGGCCTTTAGACTTGCGCTAGCAACAGCGTAGAAACATGCTTAAACCACACAGAACACCCTAGCAACTACATAGCACCATTATAACACCACAAGAACATCTAAGCAACAGCATAGCAACATGTTAAATAAATTCACATTGCCCTAGCAACTGCACAGCAACATCCAGGCAACCATCCAGAACATTCTATCATTGAGTTGATGAACGAACACCACCAGGACTTGACATTAACACCCGCAAAATGTGCATGGATTTTAGCAGTCTCATGTAACACAGTCACTCATACTAGCGGGTTGAATTGTATACATAATATATATTTTTCAATTGTAAAATAATAATAAACTAAGTTCAATGTAGTATTGAAAAGCTTCCAATACATTTTTCAGAACAGTTACATGATACCTACCATGCTTTCTCACTTTCTCATCTCTCCGATAGCGAGTTGACACACGAACCTGACTCCCCTCACTCATTATGTTTACAGTGTGCAATATAACATGAGTTCAGGTTTCGCGTGTAAAAAAACTGTATTTTTCACACAATTTACTTATCTGTACAGTGCTGTTTTCTCTGTCCTAAAAATGGCCTGATGATTTCCTTGTTCTATGAAGTCCCTCCTTCAGAAACACGTAACGAGTTCTGATTGGGCCAGCGCTTCCCGTGTTGTGATTGGACAGCAGCTTAGCGCACTTTGCCCGGAAAGGTCCCGCCTCTTACCATAACGGGGAGATGCAAGCGCTGAATGCGCGCTCTTCTCCACGTGAGAGAGCAACAAGACCACGCCCCCTATTTTGCGTGTACTTGTGGGCGGAGGGTTAGTCAACAAACGGTTCTAGTGACGTCATTCCTGCTGGAAGTGCAGGGCTGTAGTCCAAACCGGCCATTCGCTGTAGGCTTTGAAAGGGAACTTCTGTTAAATAAAATATCTCGCTTGGCATTGAACTTTGAGCTTTATAATTTCACAGGTATTATTTTTGCTCCAACAGCAACATTTCACACTAACTAAAGTTTGAAAGATGGAATCGCGAAGAACGGGACCTTTAAACCAAATTAATATTATTGATGTTACAGGGCTAAATTTCGCCGTGGGAATGAGTGTATTGCACATCATTTTACTCATTCATTCAGATTTTGTGCTCACACCCAGTGTGCATATACATAAAGACATCTTGAGTTTGTTTTCACTGCCTTATTGCACAGTCAAGTACTCACAAAATACTGTCAAAATGTCGGTCTTGGCGAGTTTTCATGTAAACACAGTCAGTTATATTTTAAAGCTACACTATGTAACTTTTCCATCCGCTAGAGAGCGCCTATTCAAAACAAAGGCGTAGTTTGATGACGCGAAGTTTGAGCTCAGAATCTTGGGACTTGTGGTTTTCACCTCACAGCCAGTGGAAAAGAATCGGGATAGGACTCTGGCAGAAATAATGTTGATGGATGTGATTATTAACGTTACTGTAGTATGAAGCAGAGCAGGACCGAGTGTTGTGGGAGCTGACCAAGGCCGCTGGAGCGATTGTTACGCAAATAAACGGCTCGCAAGCAACGGGACTTTTATTATGACGTGACACAGTCGCTGGCGCTATTTACGCTTTTCCGGTCATGAGTATGAGGTAACGCAGCTCTGTTTATCATATTAGATAAATTTAAGAGTGTTTAAAATGACGTTCTGATGTTACTCTGTGGGTTTGCTCAGCGGCTGCTGTGACACTTGTTTCACACTGTAAGAGTAAAGCGCTTCTGCAGAATAAAACCGGAAACCGAGGGTAACGTAGATATGACGCAATTGACAGGCAATTCACTCAGACGTCCCAGCTCCTTGTTTAAAATAGCAATTTTCTCACAATTTACAAATAGTTGGAAACATTTGAGATATTGCAAGAAGTCAACTGAACAAAATATATAACACTAGCCTAGTGTTTTTTTTCACTGCAAAAATACTTCATAGTGCACATTTAAGTGAGCGTAAACAGAGTTGAGATAGAAACAGCATGTGTAACAGAATAATGGATCTGGGCGTCTGGTATTAAAGTGACAGCAGCCTAATATACCTGCTGCCAAATTATCCGCTTAAACTCCAGGACTATTTTTTGGGATTTCCGCCTGGATTTGGCCTACCCAAATTGAAAAGCTTCACATACACACATTCAGTGGTCTAAGTTCAAAATTTTGGTGTCATTTTACAGGACACCCTTTCAGGTTACATAAAACATTGCTAAAAGTGATAAACATGTAAGTATATGTTGTCTAAGCTGTAATAACCCCCCCAAAAGTAGGCGCTTTTTGATTTTTTTCCACTAAATTCCAGATAATAGTTGAAAAAGAAGTTTGTCAGTGTCATGTTATTCAAATGGGTCTGAAGGGATGCCCCCCCCCTCCAAAAAAAATGCATTACTTTGTCTAAAACAAATGCCAAAGTGATGCATATCTCCGGAAAGTAGAGACTATAAGCTTTCAAATGGTACCACATATGACATCATAGCTCCTCCACAGACATTTAAAATTGAAAGTATATACCTGGCGATGTCATTCTGGACCCTGTACAGTGTCCACAGAGTTTAAGTGGTTATGAGATAATATTAAAAATACCTATATGGCAGTTTTTCCCTATGTATTGAAGTCAAAATTGTGGCCAGTGAAAATACACTCAGTACACTCATCAATACTAGTAACTATGGAAAACTACTAGCCACAGTGGCTGGTGAACAAAAAAGTTATTGTCAAACCCTGAACACCACTAATATTTTCGACAGAAATTGTAAAAATCGAGTTTACAAAATATCGTCTTGCAAAATGTTGCATTCGTATGATTTTGATCATACTGGTTAAGTCTGTGGGTTTTGAGTGTGGTGTGATGACTGTCTGTGTGACTCACTAGGGCAACTGAGGGCCTCCTTAGCGGTGATGCTCTTGTTGCAGGCCGAGCAGAGTGTGGTTCCAGACACGGTTAGAGAGTTGAAGAGGTGGCCATTACTGTAGCGTGCCTCTCGCTCTCTTGCTTCTCTCTCCCGCTCCCTCATGCGTTCCTTCTCCTTATTCTAATTAGAACACAAAAACTCAAAATAAATTAATCATGCATGGCATCTTAATATAGCGCATGTTATATTAAATTATCTGCACCAGAGTAAAATTTGCCTAGTATAATTGTGTGAACCAAAGAACAGCAACAACAAAACAAAACAAAAACTTAGAGCTGGTCAAAGAACAATCAACACTCACACAAAAAAGAAAAGACAATGATGACACTATTGCGGCTCAGTTTCTATTGTGTAACCGATTCATCTGCTGAACTGGTACAGGCCGAGTTCACGAACAGGGAAACAACCAACCAAGAGAACTTGCAACACCATTTCGGAAGAAACATATGCCAAACAATAGCCATATTGAATGTCTACAATATCTGTATTCCTTGGTAAAAGATTTCATCATGAAAACACATAGTGAGCATTCATGCCCTTTAACTGTTTTTCCTTGAAAAAGCTAATCTTTGCTTATCAGCCTGGGGAAAGACAAATTAACCCTATCAAGTCTCCACTATAAAAAGTCACTCATGTGGTTTAAGCAAACAATTGCTCTCATTTCTGATACAGTTTGTTTGTCTTTGTTAGGTGCATGCCTAGTTGGATAAGTTTACTATATTTTTTCTTAGATTTTGGTCATAATTTTGTCCTCTCTTTGACCCTCTGGGGATCTTTTTTAACATACACATAATCTGCTAATAGGCTAATTGATGTGGGTTAAGCTAATTAGTGGAGGTAGGTATTGCAAGTTAGTGGAAAGTCTTTAAAAACCCTCAGGGGCAGTTTACACATCACCGTTTTCAACCAAAAATGGGAAACATTTTATGTGTTTTGACCGTTCATTTCCACAACAAAATGCAAACTTTTGAACAACGGGTTTCAAAGTGTACGTTTTGGAAAACTATAGCATTGTCGTCTCTGGGTAAACTACAAAAATATGTGACCCTAGACCTTAAAACCAGTCATAAGGCCCACTGGTATATTTGTGGCAATAGCCAAAAATACACTGTGGGCCTATGGGTCAAAATGATAGACTTCTTTTATGCCAAAAGTCATTAGGACATTAAGTAAAGATCGTGTTCCATGAAGATATTTTGTACCTTAAATATATAATTTTTTTGTATTATAAGTAGTAATATACATTGCTAAGGACTTTATTTGTACAACTTTAAAGGCTTTTTGTACCCTCACATTCCAGATTTTCAAATAGTTGTATCTCAGCCAAAAATGGTCCTATCCTAACAAACCAAAAAACGACCTTATGACTGGTTCTGTGGTCCAGGGTCACATTTGTGAAAACAGTGACATCATGCACACGTGTAATATAGGCACCTTTCTTTACAGGTTGACATCACCAACTACTGGCCTGGCATGAATAATACAGTGTTTTTAATCGTTTTCAGATTCCATTTTTAGTACATTGGAAGGAGAGTTTGAGAGCGGTCATTCTAAGTTGAGTGATTAATAAATAAAATTAAGTGATGACTTTCACTAGAGGTTGATTAGCTTAAAATAACATGTAAAAAAAAAAAAAAAAAAAGTAAGAGGAAAATGTGTTTATTTGTGTTTATCCTGACAAATCAATTTCATTTTTAAGGCACTGTATACAACACAAATTGTCAAAATCAGTGTACCAGTGTTATGTTCATATTTATGTAGTATTATTATAATATTTATTTATATTTTATGTTTAAATATATTTAGCATTTATTTTTATATTTTCATTTTCATTTTAAGTTTTAGTCATTTTGCTATGTGCTTTTGTCATGTATTTATTAGTTGTTGTTGTTTTTTAAATATTTTTTTTTATTTGTCTGTAGCAAAGTTAAAAGCTCAGGGAAGAAGGAGGTGGGAACCAGCGAATGTTCAACGTAACTTTAATCTAAAAATAAACACAAATAACAAAACAAAAAGTAAAGCGGCAACCCCTCACGGAAGACTATCGCACAATCGCAAACAAAAGACAGCAAAAGTCCAGGCCTGGTCCTCTCTTGTCCTTCACTGTCGTTTATCCTTTATTGGAGATTCTCTGTGAGACTCGAGGCTGGTGTGACGCGCAGGTGACGTTCCGTTCCCACTGCTCTCGGCCCTGCCGTCATTTATTTATCTTATTACTTCAATTTACATTTATTTCTGTTAGCTGTCAAGGCAACATTTTGTCATTTTCATTTGTGATTTTTTATTTTACATTTTACATCTATAATTTATATTTTATTTCAGCTTCATTTCAATTACAGAAAACTATTTTTTACTCATGTTGGTTTAGTTTTAGTTAACAATAACAATATGATGAGCACAAACCAAGAAGTTATAATACCTAGAGAAAGCTATACAAACTGCCATTTTACACTTTGAGCAGTAACTAGCAAAACATCCTCTGTAATATAATGAGCTATTTATGATCAATTTGTTCCTGTCTGCTGCCTCTGACGTCACAGTTCATACGCTGACAGGATATTTGCTATAGTTTAGGACAGTGTATGTTCTTATGGTGCCAATTAGCATTGTCATGGAATCATTTTCCATTGGCTCCAGAGTATTTACATAGCATATAAAACTCAAAAAACACATTGCAGCTTTAAGTGAGGTACATTTACTTAGTCCAGGCATCTATTTTGTACAATTAACAGTCCAACTCTGTTTTACCCAACAAAAAAATCTTGATTATAAAAGCTTTGATCAGCAGCTGGTGTTGGTTAATATGCAAGTCAGCGTTTTACTAGAAGCTCTACTTGACCATGGTTGATCTGATCATCTTCCTCTTTCATACATATTTTATGACGAGTTATTTGCTAAATTAGGGAAAGCAAAAGTCAAATGTCCAGACAAACAATTTCAAAACTGAATTTGAAATGTCAACTCTATTCTTAAACCATTTCAGAATAAAAATAAGCTGAAAAATGGCCATACTGAATGTATAGAAGGTCTGTATTCCTTGGTAAAATATTTTTTTTTATCTTAAGTTTCATATTTTTTCACCCCTAAGGTTCTGTTTTGGGTTCGGTTATTCTATAAATCGGCCTCTCTGTTGACATGCAAAGCAGGAAATAATGAGAGCACTTCCTCTTTCTAATCTGCAGGAGGCATGAGTAAAGGTTGCCATAGGAACACGAACATGTGTTGGAAGTAAGCAACAGAAAATGTATTATAAAAAACATTTAGTGTGTTAATGTGTAGCAGTCCAAAAACCTGCAGGATATTGCCATTGAATTACGAAATATAAATTGACCTAGTTTGTCCATAAGCAGAACTTCCAGGATCCCTCTGCATTGTTTGCTACGTGTATGTATGATCATCTCTGCAGATTTGGGAAGTTGCATTAGTTCATGCTAACTCGAATAACAAAGCATTCAGCCAGGGTGGGGTTTGTGTAGATAAAGTGACACTTTTTTACAGTTAAACTTGAGTGTGACTTTAACTACAGAGGCACAAACTGGGAGCAGCCAACATTTCCAAGTCTGTGTTTATAAAAATAATGTCAGGCTAATGAAATGTATCTGTGCCTGCAAAATTAAAACAACCACTATGTTAATAGTTCACTTAAAAGTTGACATTGAATCAAGCTATCTGTACAAAAGTATGAACGCTATGTGCCCCAAGCACATTGTTGTCTAGGTTTAGCGAGCTTGTCTGAAGTTTGGAGTCATCTCCTGTCAAGGAAATAGGCTGAGATTGGCAGGACTTAACGTTGATGCTCCAGTTTGAATAGTCCCAGCTCCAGATTTAGTTCAGTCTGCTGTGGCCTGATGGCCTGGATATAGCTGGCCTATGGGGAACTATGAGTGATTAGTTGACATTGACATTCTTTGCAAACACTTTCATACAAAAGTAATTTGCACTATAGCACACAGGGCAGCAGCAGTCGACGGATTTGGATTCTTTCAATAGCTAATGCCGATATAATTGCCATTTTGGTATTTTTACAATTACATGAATTGTTGTGTTTCATGAAAATACCAGGTTCCATGTGTTAACATCCCCATTACTTTGTTGTTGGATGATTTTGAAACTAACCCCAGGGATTGCTCCTATTAATGGGCATTGTCAACGGCCAAAATTTGACCAAGATCGGAAGGTTATTTCAATTTATCTCTGCAGAACAGAGTAAATACTAGGACAACCAAACTAGGCCTTGGCAACTTAGAAGCTGCTCTCGGTTACATTTAAATTGCTCAAACGGATGTCTAATCTTTGACATCCCTATTTAATAGAAGAAGAGGTGGTGAGGTAGCCTAGAAATCTAGACGCACCCTAGCGGCAGCAAATCTAATGGGTCGCAAGTATCGTCTAGCAACTTTCAATACAGTTCTGAGCTGTAAAAACCAAACTCTGGTCAGGCCAATCACATCGTGTATAGAGTCGGTGGGCGGGGCTTAACATAATGACAGCCGAGTTGCGCTTGTGTGTTACTAGTAAACAGAGGCTGTCAAACGGCGGTCTTTCGAATCAGATTCTGGAAGACTTGGAGTTAAGCTTTTCTCTAAAAAAAGAACAAAGAACGGCACTGAAGTCATTCTTAACAAGGGAAGATGTGTTCAGCGTTTTGCCGACCAGATACGGCGAAAGTTTAATTTATCAACGAGCTCCGCTTCATGTTACTCTGGTTAGTTGTAGCGCTATCCAATTGCGTGCAGAGGGAGTTTGAAAGACAACCGTTTATCCCTCCCCTCAGATTGAGGCCTGTCGATGGTGAGTTTCCAGACCAAACATCTTAATGTGGGTCTGGCTTGTCAGGCTAGTGGTGAAGTGCACATGTGTGAGCAAAAATGCAACTCACTATTTAAAAAATCTTGCCTTCGGACCTGAACCTGGAATTGATGCTTTAACTGAGTGCTATTTCTATGGCAACCTCTCTTTTGGCTCTCTTTCTCTTGAATGTTTCTCTGTGCACGCACACACACAGTCTGTTGTTCAACATTCCCACTCAGTAACACCTACACAACTCAAACTCATACTAAAGCTAATAATTGGACAAAAAAGGTGCATATTCAGTGCCAAAAACATATAACCTCTTACTCAAGATGTCTTTACACACCAGAGTTAAAGCAGTCTCTGTGTTGGCTCCAAATTCTAGTGGTGTAACGATAGTCAAACCGAACCGAAAAACAGGTTCAATGTGTGTTAGCTGGGAAGGGACGCAGTTATGATGTTCATTCTGTTTATCAGGAGCTGTTTATGATTCATTAACAGTTCATGATGTATTGTGTATTCACCATGATTGTTGCTTCAATAACACCAAAATGCCACTTTATTTTTACTGTTATTTTGTTTATTTTTTAAATTAGTGTAGTGGCTACTTTATTGTATTAAAAAACAGCTATTTAATAACTGAGTATAATACTTTAACATCAGTATTAGTAATATTCATGCAATTTATGTGTTTGTAAGTAAGCTAAAGTAGGAAATTACTTTTGTGTCATCAGTTTTTATGAAATAAATGTGCTTTTTTTTTTTAAAGGGTGAATGGTAAAATTAGTAGATTATATCAGACTAGTCTACAGTGGAGGCGTTCATTTAATTTTAGTTTACTCAGGTATGCTAAATAATCTAAAGAAAACGTGAAGCCAATGTATAAAGTTAATAAAGAAAAAGTTAATAAGTTAAATTATTGTTGTTGTTATTATTAAGTTAAAAGTGAATTTAGTGTTATTATTGCTGGTGTCCTGCCATGAACTCTGCCTTCACAGCAAACAGAACCGAACCGAACCGTGGCTTCAAAACCGTGATATGAACCGAACCGTGGCTTCAAAACCGTGATATGAACCGAACCGTGGCTTCAAAACCGTGATATGAACCGAACCGTGGCTTCAAAACCGTGATATGAACCGAACCGTGGCTTCAAAACCGTGATATGAACCGAACCGTGGCTTCAAAACCGTGACATGAACCGAACCGTGGCTTCAAAACCGTGATATGAACCGAACTGTGGCTTCAAAACCGTGATATGAACCGAACCGTGGCTTCAAAACCGTGATATGAACCGAACCGTGGCTTCAAAACCTTGATATGAACCGAACCGTGGCTTCAAAACCGTGATATGAACCGAACCGTGGCTTCAAAACCGTGATATGAACCGAACTGTGGCTTCAAAACCGTGATATGAACCGAACCGTGGCTTCAAAACCGTGATATGAACCGAACCGTGGCTTCAAAACCGTGATATGAACCGAACCGTGGCTTCAAAACCGTGATATGAACCGAACCGTGGCTTCAAAACCGTGATATGAACCGAACCGTGGCTTCAAAACCGTGATATGAACCGAACCGTGGCTTCAAAACCGTGATATGAACCGAACCGTGGCTTCAAAACCGTGATATGAACCGAACCGTGGCTTCAAAACCGTGATATGAACCGAACTGTGGCTTCAAAACCGTGATATGAACCGAACCGTGGCTTCAAAACCGTGATATGAACCGAACCGTGGCTTCAAAACCGTGATATGAACCGAACCGTGGCTTCAAAACCGTGATATGAACCGAACCGTGGCTTCAAAACCGTGATATGAACCGAACCGTGGCTTCAAAACCGTGATATGAACCGAACCGTGGCTTCAAAACCGTGATATGAACCGAACCGTGGCTTCAAAACCGTGATATGAACCGAACCGTGGCTTCAAAACCGTGATATGAACCGAACTGTGGCTTCAAAACCGTGATATGAACCGAACCGTGGCTTCAAAACCGTGATATGAACCGAATCGTGGCTTCAAAACCGTGATATGAACCGAACCGTGGCTTCAAAACCGTGATATGAACCGAACTGTGGCTTCAAAACCGTGATATGAACCGAACCGTGGCTTCAAAACCGTGATATGAACCGAACCGTGGCTTCAAAACCGTGACATGAACCGAACCGTGGCTTCAAAACCGTGATATGAACCGAACCGTGGCTTCAAAACCGTGATATGAACCGAACTGTGGCTTCAAAACCGTGATATGAACCGAACCGTGGCTTCAAAACCGTGATATGAACCGAACCGTGGCTTCAAAACCGTGACATGAACCGAACCGTGGCTTCAAAACCGTGATATGAACCGAACCGTGGCTTCAAAACCGTGATATGAACCGAACCGTGGCTTCAAAACCGTGATATGAACCGAACTGTGGCTTCAAAACCGTGATATGAACCGAACCGTGGCTTCAAAACCGTGATATGAACCGAACCGTGGCTTCAAAACCGTGATATGAACCGAACCGTGGCTTCAAAACCGTGATATGAACCTAACCGTGGCTTCAAAACCGTGATACGAACCGTGGCATTGGTGTATCGTTATACTCCTACCAAATGCTGTATAAATATGAAATTCCACATCAAAGCTGTTGAAAAGTATGCAGCTCTGAAGCTTCTGATTCACCTTAAAGGGTTAGTTCACCCAAAAATTTAAATTTAGTTTATTACTCACCCTCAGGTCGTTCCAAACTTGTAAGACCTTTGTTCATCTTCTGAACATAAATTAAGATATTTTTGATGAAATCTGAGAGCTTTCTGACCCCTCCATAGACACCAATATAATTAACACTTTTAAGGTCCAGAAAGGTAGTAAAGACATTGTTAAAATTGTCCATGAGACTCCAGGGGTTCAACCTTAATTTTATGAAGCAACGAGAATACTTTTTGTGAGCAAGACTTTATTCAATAATTTCTTCTAGCCTGTGTCAGACTCTTATGCTGTTGACGCAATGTAAACGGTACAGCGTTTCCAGAATGCCAGCTTATCATTGGCCGACGCTGTTGATACGTGAGCATCATGGCTCATGCGCATGGGTTGTTCTTCTGTAGAACTGGAAAGCGCTGCACTGTTTATACTATGTCAACAACGTGTGACACTAAAAGAAATTGTTGAATAAAGTCTTTATGTTTGTTTGCATTTTGCACACAAAAAGTATTCTCGTCGCTTCATAAAATTAAGCTTGAACAATGCAGTCACATGGACTATTTTTATCAATGTCTTTACTACCTTTTCTGGGCCTTAAAAGTGTTACTTAAAATGCTGTCTATCAAGGGGTCAGAAAGCTCTCATTAATTTTCACCAAAAATATCGTCCTCTGTGTTCTGAAGATGAACAAAGGTCTTACAGGTTTGGAAGGACATGAAGGTGAGTAATTAATGACTGAATTTTAATTTTCGGGTGAACTAACCCTTCAAACTTTATGATGTGAAGGATCTCCAAATAGGATGAACCTTTTATTAGGGACCCCGTTCCTAAAATCAATCTATTTTTATGAAAAAACATTTAAACAGTTGGATAAATAGTATGTTTGACATTTTAAATGCAACATATTGTTTCCAAACTTAGATCGGCTATATTTAATAATCTGATGATTTATATAAGCACTTGGGTTCTTAACATACTGCGTTAAGAACCCCAATGAGTAAGATAAAGGTGACTATTGTAAGAACAACTCACTAGAAAGATACAAAGCAAACATATACAGTTATGGAAAGTACGGCAAGAAAGGTGAGACACATTTAGAAAGGAAACAGTTAGAATGTTTGGTACTTTGTATTTGTATTCTCTGAAATTTCTGGGGACCCCTTACAACCTTCTTGAGGACCCCCGGACCCCAGTTTGAAAACCCCTGCTTTAACCCATAATATCAAGTTCGACTTTGACACTGCTTTGCTTCAGTTTAAATGAAATGCATGAAATGACTTGCATTTATTATTGCTCGTTTTTAATTTCATATGCATGTTTCTCTTTCATATTCTCATAGTAAAGACATTCATTTTATAACATTCATTTAAACAACTATAATGTGTAAATGTATCTGGTATATGCAGCTTCAGATGCAGCTTGTGGTGCCTTTGCATCATACCAAAGATGACATCACACTGCATAAAAGCCATAAACTTACAGTCCTGGAAAACATTATTCACTGGCAAACAACAGCAAACAACTGTCAATAACAGCAATATTAACATTTTAGTTTACCCTTGCCCTTTAACCCTCATTCTATAATGATGAGGAAGAGGATAGCAGCAATTTAAGAGCAAATTCATGTATTTCCTTGTTTATATGTATACACCCTCTAGGTTAATAGCTGGTGGATTTATATTTTCCCAAAACACAATTAGATTTTTTTCATTTGAAACACAATTGACTATTATAGAAAATAAAAAATAAAGTTACATTGAAACGAAATGAACTCACTTTTCAAATCCTAATATTTCTATAGTTAACAACCAATAATATAGCCACAACAAACAAATATTAAAGTGGAATATTCAAACACACTGTCTAATTTATACTAATCCTCGCGATACACTGACTGGTTAAACACGCGTCGTTGTACTTACCCGCTGACTGATCTCTCTCATCCTTTCCTGGCGAAGTTTCGACAGATCCGCTACGCGAGACATTGCGATATTTTAAACGTCTTTAACACAACGAAATACGAATCCTCTTACGGCAGAATCACATGTATATCCCATTAATTAAGATAAAAGTTCCTTTTTGGTTCCGTGTGTTTGTAATAGCAGCGTTTTAATAGGCAGGAAAGACATTCACAGAGCAGCGCAGTGCTTTAACTTTGAGAGAAATACGCCGTTCCTCTCTCTCTCTCTCTCTCTCTCTCTCTCTCTCTCTCTCTCTCTCTCTCTCTCGCTCTCTCTCTCTCTCTTTCTCTCCCCTCCCCTTCGGTGAGACTGTGTTGGCTCGTTCAGGAAGCGCAAAATGACTGTATTCCAGACCGCCTCTACTCTTAATAAAACACTCTCACTGTAATTCTGCACTGCTTAGACGAACATACCATAATTGTGGAAATCAAGGAAAAATATATAACTTTTATTCAAGAAGTAAACATATCCCTCTGATCTCTTTAAAGCTGTTTTGTTCCATTCATCCATAAAAAGGCATAACGTCAACCCCCTTAAGCACAAACTGTCAAATTAAACTGTAAAACTGACATTTGTGCTTTCTGAATGCATATCCCTACACATGTCTTCATGAAGCTTGAGAATGCAATTTATTAATGCTTAAACATTCATTTGATATCTAAATTGTAACAAAAAAAAAGAAAGAAAACGACTGACTATTGTCGTTTAAGTACAACAGATGCCACCATCTGCCATGATGTAATGATGGTACTAGTGAAACAACAGCAAGACTCTCAAACCCTGTGGCTGAACTCTTTCAAACAATGACGTCAACTTTAGCACCTATTCAGCATTTCTCAGAGAGATCTAGAAGGAACTAAGACCAACTTAGAAAGCTTGTGGTCTGCACACACCCAAAAAGCACCCATGAGTAAAACCAGACCAGTAAAAATGAAAATGAAATGGTTTAGAAACAAATTACAGATAATTTATTATGCAAATGAACATTTAGTAAAGAAGTCATTTCATTGCAACCTACAACTTCACCTTAGATTGGAAACCATGCATCCATTTCTAAGTGCTGCAGTATTTCAGTGGCTATGCACGCACCTCTGCAGCGATTACCTCTGTGTACCGGGAAAGGCAGAAAATGGTGGATGTTTTCTTTTTGGAAAGGAGCCGAGGGGAGAGGAGGGGATTCTTTTCCCGTCTTGGCCACATCTGTCGCCATGCCAACAGTGTACTTAGACTTTGGCTGGGTTATGAGAGGAGTCTGGAAAGTTTACAGTGGGCGGCAAGGTTTTGGTATATATGGGCACATTCATACAACCGTGCAAAAGACTGGTTGCTCCTGTGTTTTCTTTTTTAAATATGTTGCATGGTTTAGAGCTAGTCAAATCTCTCAGCAGATTAAATCAAGATTAAAGCGGGTCAAATCTTTCAACAGATGTACTGTCCCGTCAAGTCATTTTGGATTCGTCAAACAATACTGACTGTAGCTCAGATTTACATAATCTAGTCTACATAATCTGGTTGTGGAACAGATAAAAGACCAGATTTATATGATCAGAGACTGGGAGTTAGAGAATAAAATTAAAAGCTCAGATAAAAAAAAAAAGAATGAAATAAAAATCTGGAGCTAAGCAGCAGAACCGTATAGTGAATGTGTTTATTTTGGGGTTACCGTATTTTTGATCAAATAAATGCCGTCTTAATGAGCATAAGAGACTTATATACAAAATATAAATATATATATATATATATATATATATATATATATATATATATATATATATATATATATATATATATATAATATTTGAATATATAAAAATACATATTTTCAGTACATAGTATACATTTCATTAACTTGATTACTTAAGTTAAAATAAATGGTCAAAAACAAATATTAAGACTCAAACAAAAACCTTGTTTGGTGGTTATGTAGTAAAACAGTCAAGTTACATCATCGTTTGGCTCTCAGAAACCCATCCGTCCATCGAACACCATCAATATTTCAGTTAAAAAATGACGGCTCTTTCTGTGAAATCCACCAGCTCTTCAACTTTAAATAGTGAAGCACTATTCTCTCTCTCTTTCTCTCAGTCTTTCTCTCTTTGGTTCACTGTGTCTCCAAGGAAGGACAGATTGCACTGTGGGCGGACTTCCACACAAGTGTTTCAACACTTGTTCTCTCTCTTACTCACGATTTCTTTAATTTCATGCGCACAATCTTTCTTCCTTGTGTTGGTAACAACAAATCCGTGGCATGGGACCAGCTATATTGTTTATTAGCAGTCAGATTTCAGCCCCTGCAGCACTCCTGACCGAATCAATAATGATGAATACTCTGTCTTCACTGAGGGCTGCCTCTGTGCTCGGATACTGCTGAGGTTATTGAAGCGATCTGCTGCAAGCTATGCTAATAAGCGAGATGCCACTTCATAATCAGTGCCAGTTCAACAAGTACACTGACTGCAGATCTAATAGGCTGATCTTGTTATTCACAACTGTCTTAGAAATAAAAATAAATATAACTAAATAATAATAATAATAATTATTATTATTATTATATAAATAACTAGCCTTTTTTTTGCTTTTACGCTTTTTTCTTACTTACTTAAAAAAATGTTTTCTAAAAAATAAAAAATAAAAATTCTAAAACAAAGATTAGGAATACATTATTTATTCAATAGAAAAGCAAAAAAGTGAAAGTGTTAATCTCTGTGGCAAGCAGGGTGGGCCTGATAGCCGTGGGAACAGAGCGAGGCCTCGAGTCTCACGGAGGAGCTCCGGAAGGATAAAAGGAAAGTTTTATAAATGATGCCCCTGGAATTTACGCTTTGTTTATGTTTGCGTGACAGTTGTCCATGAGGGGCAGATGCTTTACTTTACTTTCGCTTTGTTTTGATGTTTTTTTAAAATAATGTTTTATGTTTAAAGCTGCAGTCTGTAACTTTTTGCACTCTAGTGGTTAATAAACAGAACTGCATGTGTCTTGTGGAAGAACATTGCAGCCGGAGCTACTTCTCTCTGTTTATGTCTATGGCGAGTCACACAGGGACTGTGCTCCTCCGCAGCGGTACCTACCAGTCTGGCCTGAAATAGTCCCAATATAAATAATTATTATAAGTGTACCATAATGATTCAGGGTAAGATAAACACAAGGTTTGGAAAATGGATTCATGTTGTACATTCTCATTATATAATTTTCGTAAATCTTGAATACAAAAAAAGTTACGGACAGCAGCTTTAATGTTCGCTGGATTCTGCCTCCTATGCTACAAACATTGCTACAATCTTTTTAATCAAGAAGTAAAAAAGACAATACATTTTCTAAAGATATGGCCAGGCGTGCAGTCTAGCAATAACTTAAGCGAGACAGCACTAGGAACTCCCACAAGCATCTTACAGTACAGAGACTAGACGAAGTCGTTAATGGTGTGAACGGGGCTTAAAGGGTTAGTTCACCCAAAAATGAAAATTCTGTCATTAATTACTTACCCTAATGACACCCGTAAGACCTCCATTCATCTTCGGAACACAAAAGATATTTTTGTTGAAATCCGTTGGCTCAGAAATGTCCTCTCTCAAGACCCATAAAGGTACTAAAGACGTCGTTACAAGCCCATCTCACTACAGTGGCTCTACAATAATTTAATGAAGCGACGAGAAACGTTTTTGTGCGCAAATCGAACGTGTGTCGAACGACATTAGGGTAAGTAATACCCTAACTAACCCTCTCTGCTTCTCTTTTGTTCCTGATTTAAAGGTCATGCGCCTCCTTCAGAGCTCTAGAAGGCCACATACACACGGTAAAGTTTAAGGAGTTTTAAATACAGCAGTGAATCCACCAAATTATTGTTCCATCACAGAACATGAATCACTCCCAAGTCCCAACAACTGACACCGAGGTTGATGTTCTGGCATCTCGCATGTTTGGTATCTGCTGTTTTTGACCTAAATAATATTACAGCAACCAAATATTTATTATGTTCTGCAATTTTAACTGTGGCTAAGGAAATCTAGATGTCTCAAACTGGCACAAACTCAAAAGTCACTGAAGTCTACATCAAAAGTCCAAAAATTTCAGTATGCACTGATTTCTTATGAAATTCTTCCAAAGCCAAATAATACCAGCTATGCTATAGACATTAATTTTATAGTGTATGCCAATAATTAATTAATTTGATCCTATTTTGGGAGAAAAATATATTAAATTGATCTCTCTAAGTCTCCTAATCTACAAGGAAAAATGTTATTCTGTCATTGTATAGAATGATCTAACCTTTTATGCTGTCTAAGAAATAAAGCTCATTTATGAGTTATGTGCACTTTGTCTCACAATTTGCATTAAACTGAAGTTGGTAGTTACAATGATAGTGGGTGTTAGCTGTGGCCATGACTCTACACTGAAATAGATGGATAGAAAGAGAGAGAATGAAAGAGAGAGAGAGAAAGAGAGAGAGAGAGGGAGCGTTGCTGTGGGTTACCACTCTATAGAGGAGGCACTTTACAGAGCAGCTTTCTGCGGCAGATGAGAAAATGTGTTTCTCTCTCTCTCTCTCTCTCTCACTCACTCACTCACTCACTCACTCACTCACTCACTCACTCTCCCCTCTCTCTCTCTCTCTCTCTCTCTCTCTCTCTCTCTCTCTCTCTCTCTCTCTCTCTCTCTCTCTCTCTCTCTGTGTGTGTATGACAGTATGAGTTATAGTGAGGACGGTGTGTGTATGTGTGTTTCTGCAGAGATAATGACCAGGTTCTGGAGGCTGAAGCCCACAAGGCCTGTCATTCAGCACAGACTGTGTCACACAACGCAACGTGATGCCTTAAGGTGAATGTGTGTGTGCACATTTGTATTCATGAGTATATTTCTAATTTTGGCTAAGTGAGATGCAGCATCAATCATAGAGGTTATGGAGAACTTAACAAACAAACCAAAAAGTTTGTCTCACAAACATACACATAAGGCTGGGGGATATATTGAATCTTCTTCTTCTTCTTTCGGCTGTTCCCTTCTGAGATATATTGAATAATCATGATATATTTGTTATATTATACAGATGTTTAAAAGGTGATCAAATATTTTAATATTTAAACAGTAAAGTTTCTTTGTTTAGTTAGTGGAAATATAAAATACATTTAGATATCGATAAATAGATTATTGTTTACTATATATTTAGTAAAAAATTTGCTATTTTACATTTCTTTTTTTATGTTTTTTTTAACAATTTTTTAACTTTTATCATTGATTTTTTTTTAAAGAAGTCTATGCTCACCAAGGCTGCAATTATTTGATCAAAATACAGTAAAAACACCAACATTGATACAATTATAAATATTACTACAATTCAAAATAAAGACTTTATACTTAAATATATTTTGAAATGTAATTTATTCTTGTGATGGTAAAAAGGACATTTTCAGCAACCATTACATACAGAAACTATTCTAATATGTTGTTTTATGGCTTATTTCTTATTATCAATATTGAAAACAGTTGTGCTACCTAATTTTTTTTCAAGATGCTGAATAGAAAATTCAAAAGAACAGCATTCATTTGAAATACAAATCTTATATTTCTTAATAATTATGTAAATATTATGTATTTCATGTGTTATAAATATATTACAGTCATTTTTGATGATCAATAGAATGCTTCCTTGCTGAATAAAATTATTAATTTCTTTAAAAAACTAAAAACTAAAATAAACAAACCTTTGAATGTATAGTCACACACACACACACACACACACACACACACACACACACACACACACACACACACACACACACACACACACACACACACACACACACACACACACACACACACACACACACACACACACACACACACACACACACACACACCAAAATAACCCAGATCCCAGTCTGTCAGTGGAGGTGTGGGAGGAGCTCTTGCTAACACATGTCTCACAGATGTTTGCTCTTGTGGTGGGATTGCCAAATCAGTGCAAAAGCTTTATAATCTTAAAAAGGCCCTGTGCTCCACCCTGCGGGCCCCCTCCATGACTTTATGAGTCTTCCAAAAACTTGGAGTAAACAGCGTAGCAAATTGTCGATAGTGAGGGGAGACAGTAAAAAATTCAGACAGTAATATTCCAAGCACACATGTCCATCTGCACTCTCTGAGTATTTGCCACTTAATGAAACATTTAATGACACTTTGGTAAGAATGCTCAATGTTTATCTTCTAAGACTTCAATGTAAGGTGGCGTGGAAAAGAGAAAGCGTACTAGCTTATAAACAGGGTGGTGGGAAAGAAAGGGCAACTGAAAGATACAAAGAAAACAGAGGGGATGTCTGAGAGTTAAAGATAATGGGAGAAGGAAACAGGCCAGACGATGAGATGACTCTACCAGACTGTTTACTTTGCAGCAAATAATCACTGTCCACACATGCCGTGCACACGCACACACAAACCCCTGTACAGTGGTGGTACTATCTGAAGTACTTTATATTAGCATGGTGTTGTACAATTACTTCATGCATTTATATAAAGAGATGTTTTACAGAGCCGTACAGTCCTTGCAAGGTGGTAGAAAAGGATGGAAACTAGCATTTTGAAAGTTTTTGTTAACTCAAGGAAAATGTTCCACTATGGTCACAAAACCGTAGTAACACCATGGTACATTTTTTAAGGGTTACTTATTCTTCCCACGCAGTCCACTGATGTAATTAAAAAGTCTTTGAAGCCTATGTCTAAATTGTTCCCACTCATTGGTAAATAATTATTCCCAAAGGCTGATAGAGTTAAAAACAAACAGTCATGCTGCTTTAAGATTGTGCCTGCGGTCTGTCCTCTCACAAGCTCCTTCCTTGTGTGCGTATGGGGTCAGATCAGGCTCCAAACAGCTGACTGGACCCGTGTGTAATCGCTTGTGTGTGGGTAAGCGTAAGCAAGCGTCTGGAACTCCGAGAGAGAAGCTGAAACGCTTTCAAGGAAGTTTAGTCACATGAACACTGTGCTTCCCAGCTGATCATAAGGTTGTGTTATAATCAAATGGCGAAAATGCATAACCATAATGCAGTAGAACTATTTAAAAAAACTCAGACAGAATTAAGTTCACTAAAGCTTAAATTAAAAATATTTACAGAAAACAGTCCAGTACTATAAATCTGATTTAAAAAAAAAATCATTAATTATTTTTAAGAAATTGAAACTTAAAGTATAAAGTGGTGGCCAAAGGTATTAGAACACTTGGCATCTGGGAGTGGTCTTATTGGGCCTGGATTTATATTCCAAGATGACGATGACCCAAAACATTCTTCTAACTATTGCCGGAACTACCTGGAATCTGCTGGGACATTGAAAATGATGGACTGGCCCCCTCAAAGTCCGGACCTCAACCCCATCGAGCACATTTGGAGCGAGTTGGAAAATGAACTGGATGGATCTTTAGTACATTCAAAGGAAAGCCTTTGACTTCAGTTACAGAAGACATGGGATAACATTAGTGTTGAAGTTCTGAGAGGATATATATTGACACTATGCCAGAGAGAAAAACAGAACGACTCACTTTATCTGATATTTGATGGCCAGAGCAACATCTGCATGTTTTGGAGGCAAAAAAAGTTAAATGTTTTCACTTCTGTCAGGTCTTCTAATCTTTTTGGCCACCACTATATACATATATTACACAAGGCAATATCACAAAATAATTTTTCACAGTATTAAATAAATGCAAACTTAGTTAATGTTTTTGAAAGAAGTCTCTCATGCAAAATCATATCATATCTCATCGTAAACTGTCTCACTGTGAAGGTTCTCCTAATTATTCTATAGAGACTGACTTCTGAAACTGTCATGTTCTTGGACTGTCAAATCTGTGGAAGTCTAACACTAATGTGAGCAAACGAGGACTGGGTTTCACGATCACTGCGGTACTGACTCAAAACAATGTCATCTTCAGACCTATCATCACTCGACCATAAAATCCTGTTTTCTCATGTGACACAGTAGTAAAGTAAACTGGGTCAAAGATAATATTTGGACTGCTGTCCATCCTTAAAACTACAAAAGCTGCTTTTCTAATCAGTCATATGGCCTATAAAAGCCAATAGATAGCTTGAATTAACTGAAACTTAAAGGGATAATTCACCTAAAATGAAAAAGCCATGATTTACTCACCCTCGTGTCATTCCAAACCCGACTTTCTTTCTTCTGTAGAACATAAAAGATATTTTGAGTAACGTCTTTTGACCATACAATGAAAGTCAATGGTAACCAAAACCTCTACCAAAACTCTTCAAAATATATTTTGTGTTCGACAGATGGCTGTCTCTCTCTCTCTCACACACACACACACACACACACACACACACACACACACACACACACACACACACACACACACACACACACACACACACACACACACACACACACACACACACACACACACACACACACACACACACACACACACACACACACACACACACAAACAAAAAGTGAGACAATTGCATGTCATCTTATTAAATTGCTGGGACTTTTAAAACATTTCTGAATTTAATAAATTGAATGATTATGTATTCAATAAGCCATAACCTGAAAAATCTGCGGTGCTTTCTGATGAGTTTTGGGTCTGGCTGCTAAGCTAGCAACAGTGAGTCAGCATTTGCCAGGTTCTTATGATTCATAGCAAGCTTGAGTCTGATTCTAAGTATAAACCGAGCTGTGGAATTTGAGCTGGGAGCCTAATGAAAGTTTGATCCGTTTATCATCAGATCAAGAACTAATAATAAAGGCAGAAACTGACATGTTGAAGAAAACAAGTGGAGGAGGGACACAGGGTTTGATGTCAATTATCAAGCTCTATGTCAAGCACGACTGTCTAACTCTGCCCTCTGTTGGACTGAAATAACACTGTCATCCGGTTCTACTACACTGAAATCACTAGTTTTAGTGAAGAAGAAGACAAATGCTGCATTTGACTGGTAACCCTTCGCTTCTGATGAAAGATTAACACATCTACCAAGCAGAAACGATAATTAACGCCAACATTGTTTGGCCTTCTAACACACTGGGAAAGAAAGCTGGGCTCTTACCTTGTGTATAGCGGTCATCTTGCGTAGGAAGCTCAGTGTTCGTTCCAAGCGATTTCCTGATGCGTGATGTTCTTTGTTTTCGTCCCCCTCAGCCTTTATTTGTCCTATATCCAAGCCTAGAGCAGCATACTCACTTTCTATACTGTACCAGAAAAAAAGGGAAATAGTTGCATTAAAAGTATGGATATTTAAAATATATAAGGACAAGCCTGATTAAAACACACACCTGTAAGATGAATCTCCAGTCTGATGGTACGAAACACTCTCTAGATTGCCAAACAGGACAAGAAAAAAAAAATCTCATTGATTTAAGGAAATAAAACTTGAATTTAAACAAGCACATGACGTAAAAGTGTCATCTTAATGTTACTTTCCATTTCAGAGCAAAGCCAAAATGTCACACAAAAAAGAAAAGAAAAAAGAAAGAGTCAAACACACTTTATTTTAATTTTAAAGTCCCCCTGTGGTGAAAGTCAAGTTTTTAATGGTATTTATATGTCTATGTGGTGTTATTATTATGCTTTAAAACAAACCATGTGCAAATTCATAAGTCAACATCACTGCTTAGTATTTTCTTTTTAAATCTGCAGTTATCGAAGACTCAAAAATGTGGTTTCAAAAATTAGGTTTGTCGCAAATTACCTTGTATCCAATAACTTAAATGTGTGGGTGGCCTTTAGCATAACATAACGTATGACCGTTCTGAAGCAGGGAAGTCTCAAAAGAAGCCAGTTATCCAGGTATATTTTTTCTGTTGATATGATTTTTCTGTTGATTTAGCAATATAGTATTATGTATATTATGATGTTATGATGAACATGCCTTTCTCTACTGACGCTTTGAGTTGTTTTTAGAAGGTAGACTAAGGCCCTGTACACACGTAGAGGTGTTTAGGTGTTTATATGTTAAAAATGTTTTACTGTACCACCATTTTGTCCAGACGGATATGGCATTTTGGGAGTCTGAAACCACTATTTTTTTAAAACTGGGTCCCAGAGTGGATAAATCTGAAAACGACACCCTTGCGTTTTTTGTGTCTGTATATTTTGTGAAACCATGAAGTCATCACCCCACATCTCAAGCTCCAAGTCTTCTTCTCCATTTTCAGTGTATCTGTGTGGCAGAATTACAGCGCCACATACTGGTTTGGCATGTATACTACATCATTTGAAGTCGGTTTCAGTGGTTTCATGTGTACGCAGATATTTCTTGAGACAAGGGGAAATAAAGATTGGATAGGGAAATCTCTGGTTTCATGTGGATGTGGCCTGGGAAGGTGAATGGGAACATGATTTGTGTAACATTGGCAACACATTATTAGCTGTTTCATAACGTAGTCAAGCAAAAGGCTAATCATATTATTTACCGTTATGTGTCCAACATTGTAAAGAGCGATACCACTGTGCAACGTTTACTACAGTAAAGTTGACAGAGTGGGTCTCTGAGCTGGTGTGAGTGAGTGGAAGCAGATTAATTTGCATATTCATGGCTCTGTGTATACTAAATGAAGCAAAGGGTAAGAGTTACATTCACACTATTTTAAGACAACAAGATAAAAAAAAAACGTTTAAATGTCATTTTGGTGATCAAAAATGATTTAAAGGATAAAATTATTGACTACAGGGGAAAAAACAGGGGAACTACACTATCACTCAAAAGTTTGGAGCTGGTAAGAATTTTAATTCTTTTGAAAGTTTCTTATGCTCACCAAGGCTACATTTATTTGAACAAAAATACAGTAAAATAGTAAGAATTTCTTAAAAAAGATATATATTCCAATTACTGACCCTAAACTTTTTTTTTTTTAATGGAATGGAAACAAAAATGGAAACAAAAGAACCACATAGCACTATGCTTTGCACTGGCTCCCTATTAAACATCGCATATATTTTAAAATCTTGCTTATTACTTACAAAGCACTGAATGGTTTATCTCCCCAGTACTTAAGCGAGCTCTTAACACATTATACTCCATCACATCTATTGCGGTCTCAAAACTCTGGCCAGTTGATAATACCTAGAATATCTAAATCAACTGCAGGCGGTCAATCCTTTTCCTATTTAGCACCTAAACTCTGGAACAGTCTTCCTAGCATTGTTCGGGAAGCAGACACACTCTGTCAGTTTAAATCTAGACTAAAAACACATCTCTTTAAAATGGCATACACATAGAACATTTTTAACTTTCATTATTCAAATCAATTGACTGATTGTTAGGCTGCATTAACTAGGTCAGCCGGAACCGGGAACACTTCCCATAACACCTGATGTACTCGTTACATCATAAAAAGAGTGGCATCTACGCTAATGTTAGTCTCTCTGTTTATCCCGAGGTTTATACCGGATCCGGGCCGTGTCCGGATCGGATGGTGGACCTGCGCCTGGACATGACCAACGCATCCTGGAGTGTCTGCTGAGACCGTGTCAATTGGTGTCTCCTCTGAATTTGCCTCACCGGCACGTTGTAGCGACTCAGGCGAATCAAACACACAATCGCCAGTTACATTTAACAAATATGTTTTGAAAGTTGTGCTCACTAGCATACCTTCCCCCAACACAACAGAGGGAGATTCTTCAGTCACCCAGGAAACCATCTGATAAGATCTTTTTATGGCCGGAAAGAATGTGGCCACATGAAGTCTTATACACAAAGAGTTTAAGACACAGAGCTTTTGCCTCAAATTATAGACAAACCATCTATAAATGAACATGCACCCCAGGACATTATATGTAAACACATAACTGTCTTGTAAAATGTTTATTCTGTATGGTATTTTGCATCTTTTTGTCTTTGTCTTAACAAAGTACTAGTTCAGATAACCTCATATATGTCATGTCTCCTATCAAATTAATGCTCACTTCACGACTTACACTTCCATGTATATCACTTATTCAGAAAATGCAGTGTGTGTTTGTTGCATTAATTATAGTATGAAGAACTCAGAGACCCACTGAGTCCAACTTTTAAACAAAGAGCTATAAATTCTGCTGAGGAATTTCCCGCAGGGAAATCCCAACACTCTCATTGGTTAAGTCTAACCCTGGAGGGTGGGACTATTTCCAGACCTTAAAAAGACCAGTGAAGACAGGCTCTTCCCTCTTACCCTGTTCTCTTACTCCGCTCTCTTCACTTCTTCAACTCTCTCCTGTGGGAGCCAACACCCACGGGGGGGGGGGGGGGGGGGGGGGGGGGGGGCTGGCACTTAAGCCATGCCACCGATGCAGGCCCTCCAAGCAGGCCTCAGCCCTTCCAAAAATCTTCTCTTCTACAATCCGATCTTCAAGAACACGAAGCATCGCTAAAGCAAACAGCCGCTTCCCTCCCAACCTCGGAAAGGACCGCCGAACACGCAGGAACATACGCACACAAGCGAGAAGCCAAAACGAAACCAAAAAGAATGCAAGTATTCTTATTCTTACTGCTGTAAAGAGGGTGTGTTATTCTCCCGTTGGGATAAATTAACTCCGTGAAGGTCGTATTTGGTGAATTGAAGGAAAGTTGTTTCTTACCCTCCCCCACTCTCTTTGTCTCTCTCTCTCTCCCTCTCTTTGTCTCTCTCTCTCTCTTTTATCTCTCTCTAACTTCAGTCTATTCATTATTCTCTTTTATGTATTCTTTCGTTAATATCTATACTTCTACTCTCTTGATGCATATTTAGTATGTACTTTCTGTGTGAATTGTAGTGTTATTTTTTAGTCTGTGTTTATTAAACCTTCAAAAGACATTTAATGAGTTGAATCTGTTATTCTGCCACATACACAAAGTCAATGAAACTTGCGATCTAAACGTTACCTAACTGCTTATGCTACTATGTTAGTAAAGTAAACTGTATGACCATTTGAAATATTGAACTTATCCTGATCAGTAAAGTTAATGTTTCTTATGCGCTCGTAAAGCAGTAATCCATTATTGAGAATTGATTTGAAAAGTCTATAACTAATTTGCAGGACAAACTTAGTAGGATAATTTCAAGCAATTTCATAAAGGGTTACTTGTATTTAATTAAACAATTTTCCCTATCGGAAAATTTTAATACGTAATGAACAACTGGCAAATCATATTCATAAATTCATGAATATTGAATATTAAATCCCTTTTGAGTTAATTATTCCCCGAGACATTAAACTCATCAGTATTCTCGCACTATGTATTTGGTGGAGAAAATATCGGGCAAGTTTCAAACGTTTGTGTATGTGTGAATGATATTCATATTCTATTCATTGTGTATTTTTGGAGTATTAATAACCTGCACGCGCGTTTTGTTTCGTTTTTGTTTTGTTGTTGTTGGTGAATTATGAACGGTACGCGCAAAACGAACCCAAGCATAAACAGATGCTGAGAAATGTTGAAGTAGCCGGATTATATTAATAAAATATGAACGGTACGAAAATCCGCGTGATCTCCGAAAAACTCTGCAGCCCGTAGGCGCAATAGGTTTTATCCGCGTGATTTCCAAACAAATGTATTGTAGGAAACCCATACATTTGACTCGAGCAATATATTATGTGTTCCATCAAAATAATGAGATTTTGATGTGGTCTGTAGACACGTACGTTGCGTTATCCCGCTTGATCTGAACTACGGAAAGTTTCTATCATTGCGGAAGATTGGGACAGGGCGAGACTCTCCTGTACAATATAAGGGGCCTCAGAATAATTATTATATCGTTAAGATAAACGATAACTCCTGGTTTAAGTCTGGCTTAGCTAACCAAAGACCTGAGACCTAAAACATTTGAATCAGAGATGCTGAAAACCGTCAGCCATATTGATAAATGTCTATTGGAGTCCATGTAAAATGCGTGAATAGGCAGACGGAAAATTCCTGCATTCACCCGTCTTGTTACGCGTGCATCTAGAGCACCAGTCATTTGTAAATGATTTGCAAGAGCCAGTAAAGCACAGAACGCCAGGGCGACCCAGAAATTGCAACGCCGCTTGCAAACCGCCAGAGGGCGACTCAAGAATTGCAACGCCGCTTGCAAAACGCGAAGGCGACTCAGAAATTGCAACGCCGCTTGCAAACCGCCAGAGGGCGACTCAAGAATTGCAACGCCGCTTGCAGCACGCCGGAGGGCGACTCTAGAACCAGACAAAGCCATCTGGTGAGCATTTCCGCCTAACTAACTGTAGTCTAGGGCGGGCGCAACAGCGCCATCGTGTGGATAAATTCGGATAGTTTCACTCTCCGTTATTTGATTTTGCCTTAACAAAATAAGTTTGAGCCTATAAATTGTTTATTGCCTACTGTTGTACACAGTTTCATTTATACAATTTTTCTAGCAACAACCAAATCTCCTTTCTCGCTGATTAAACACCCTTATTCGAATTTGAAGTTTAAAAAGAAACATAACTTCCTCTAACTCAAAGTGAAATTAGGTTTAAGTCACAGACAGTCCAATTGGAAGGAAGGACGCCACCGTGTGGTTATACCCTGTTAAGTCAGCGCAACACTAAATCCCTACTCCCTTTCTGATTAATTCTTTTATTTGGATAACTCCCACTTAGAGATTAATCATTATAGGATAAGATTTTTGATTGGCTTTCTTTTATTTGATTTTCCTTACAGGCTTATTTAAATTTCATTTAAACTTGCTTTGAATTTAATTTGAATTAAGTTGAGCTTCTAATTCTTTTATTTTATTTTATTTTATTTATAATTTTATTTAAATTTTTAATTTTAATTAATTTTTTTTATTAAATTTTTATTTTTATATTTATTTTATTTTATTTTTATTTTTCTCTGCAAAAGTTTTTCTTTTCCCCTCCCATTGGGAATAAAGCTCAGTCTGGTAATTACAAACAGTATTAAAAATTCCTTTTGTTTTATCATTACTTGACAGAAACTTTTGCCTTTTTCTAAATTGCTCTTGATATTTAATCTTCCACTTAAGCGACCTCAATTCAACCCGGATGAGCTAAATGGGATAACCCATAGTACAAGCCGAATTTTAGTATATCTTGAGCATTTAGCCAATTAATTTCCCTAACACTCCCGGCGCGCACGCTGACATTCCTTTCATTACAGACCAATTCATCTTGTGTTTGTTTCCACTGTGCTCTTTCCTATCCTCACTGTTGGACTATCACGATTGTGTTTCTTTCAGTTCACCAAGAGACCCCAAGGAGAATTAGATAGTCCCGGGACAACTGAGCAGCAGTTCACCAAGTGACCCCCCAGGGCTACCGCCCACCTAATTGTCTGAATTGTCTAATTATCTA
Organism: Pseudorasbora parva; assembly: GCF_024679245.1. Lineage (NCBI taxonomy): Eukaryota > Metazoa > Chordata > Actinopteri > Cypriniformes > Gobionidae > Pseudorasbora > Pseudorasbora parva. Next base: position 31,447,993 of record NC_090190.1, on the reverse strand, counting down.
ACTGTCTACATCAGTTAGCCAAAATTCCCAGCTATCCGTACGATAGCTCGTTAGCTTAGAACAAGCTTGCATTGGCTCTCTCTCTCTGTGTGTGTGTGTGTGCTGTGTTTCTCTCGTCCGCAGTAATGTTCCGTGCCCCCAGCCCTGCCGTCCCGTGGGACCGCCTAACGACATGGCTGGAAGCGCTAACGGCCACCAGTCAAGGAAGTCTGGGGCAACTGAGCCAGGAGCAACTGGACACCGAGCTAGACCAGCTGATGACACACGACCCCACGCACAGCTACTCCAACAAGGAAGTGGCCAAGATCCTCGGAAGCCTCGCCCACGTCCTCATCGCACAGGCACGTCTAAGCGAAGGGAGCTACGACAACCTGGAACAGGAGGCAGCAACGCTAAAGCTTCAAGCCGAGGAGGCCCGGAGAGACCAAGCCCTCACCCAGCTTCGTCTAGATCAGCTTCTAGACACAGAGAAAGACGACGAAACAGACAAAGAACAAAGAAAAGAAATAGAAAGACTTCAAAAAACCCTGAAGGAGCTCCGTCGTGACACCGACCGACGAGTACAGTCAGAGAAAGACGCCAGGAAACACCTCGACGAAAAGCTTCGGCGTGGCGAATCCCTCCTGGAGAGAGCCACTGATGAACTTAAAAACAGAGACATTAAAGCTAAAGTCTATGCAAAACATTTGCAGTCGGCACAAGCCGAGATCGACGAGCTCATCCAGCAAAGACACGAGCTCAAAAATGAACTTGACATGGTGCAAAGAGAACTGAGACAATCATATATAGTGCAACGTTACCGGGAGGGGGAAACACACAACACACAGTTTCCCCTGACCAGTTACTCCGCACATTTTAGCCACGAAGCAAGAGCTACAAAGGGGGACGACAGCCCCCTGTTTAAAAGATCACCTGCCAGTCTCCACGAATCCCCGTCAGCAGCAAAGGAAAGGACGCCCTTCCAGGAAGTCAAGGTCAACAGCCACGAAGCTTCAAAGAACCTTGACAAGCTGGCCAGAAATATTCCTACCTTCAGCCCAGACCCGGCAGGAGGACACGACGTCCACGCATATTTAAAAGACATAGACTTTTACTTGCAAACTGTCGCTCACGCGAACAACTGGGACAGACTGTACCTGCTCAGGGCCACGTCTAATCGTGACGTACGCAGCTTTCTGGATCGACAACCAGAGGCCATCAAAGCGGACTACTGGCATCTACGACAAGCTCTAATTCGTGAGTACTCCGACCCCGAGTCAGACCAGGGGTTCATCACTGCCATGGACCTCAAGCAAGCTCGACGTGAGACCTCACAGAACTTTTATAACAGACTGCGACGTGCCTACTTCGGGACACGTAACGACCCAGGCATGGAGGAGGACATCAACTTCAAAACTCTTTTCCTCCGAAACCTGCACCCTACCATCAGTTACCACCTGGGGGTGCTGGCGTGTCCGCGCAGCATGGGCACGCAACAGTTAAGAGACTTGGCTCACAAAGCTTACGTCAAACAGAAAACCATTTCTGAAAAGACTGTAAAACAGCCCACCATCTGCCCTGTCTCTGTGCACCACCCAGAGCTAACCCTAGAGGGCGCCAAACAGAACCACAGGTACCGACCCCTCAACAGAGAGTCCAAACCACTCCAAGCCAGCAGAGGGCAGCGTGGTCATAATGGCGACCGTCCACGGTACCAGAGCGATCGCTCTGAAGGATCCTGGGACCCGCCTCGCCCAAAAAGCCAGCGAAGAGGCCACTCTCGACGAGACAATGGTAGGCCCAGACATGAAACCACGTCTGGCAAAGAAAGTGTAGCTGCTTCTGAAGTTACAGAGCTCATAAAGATCCTGAAAGAGCTCCTCCGACAGAAACCTCACAAGGAAGACAAGAAGGACGGACCAGGTAAAGCACGACTAGACATGATACCTGAAATCAACCTTCCCGCCCTTCCTGCAACTGAATCATCCACCCTGAACACTGTTCCCCAATCACGGACTAGTGTACTAACTGTTGCACCCCCACACGTCAGCAGCACACCCACACGACAGCTGCCAGCAACAGCCTCTAATCAAGACAGCATCATGGGACAGCCCAGCGTACCAGAAAGCGCTGCTTTGGTTGTTTGCACGCATAATGAGACACTTGACACATATCCAGACGGCTTATCAAGCAACAAACAGGTCCCCACACCAAGACTCCTGGGAAACCTAATCGAGAAGGGGATGGCTCGAAAACTCTATCTGACTATCACTATGGAAAGGGAATTTAAGCTCGAAGCCCTAGTTGACACTGGCTCCGACCTCACGCTTATATCCGCCCAACTGTTTGAAAGACTCAGATTTGAAGCACAGAGGAAAAATCGCACCCTTAACCTTCACACTTGTAAGCTCAATGTGCAGTCGTATAGCCAAAACGACATCCAGCTCAAGCACGTAGCTTCCATCCACCTGACAATTGGACCTATGAGGCTGATACACCCAGTCTATATCTCCCCTATGAACACTTATCCGTTTCTCATCGGAAAAGACCTGCTGGACCGCTTCGAACCCGTACTGGACTTCAAACAGCTGAAAGTCTGGGCTCAAGTGCGTGACCCTCTGCCCCTTCAGACACACACATCGTCTGAGCAAGACTGTCAAGTCACAGAGGTCACGGGAACTCCCACAGAGCCAGACTGCCAGGTCACAAAGGCCATGGGACCCCCTGCAGCACACTGTGACAACACAGCCTCAGCCCTAAAGCCAAGTTCAAGTTCGCTACTTTGCACATTTCAGCTATCCAAAGACTCTGATACCTTCTGCCCCCAGGTCATGAATGACCTACAGCTGAATGACATTATCACAACGAACAGTATCCCTGCACTGTGGGCAGACAACTCAACCAAAAGTCTACCACTGTGCGATGCAATCTGTAAAAACACACCACACGGCGACATGTGGACACCCCCAAACCCCACATCCAGCCCCATTGTTGCAGTGCTAACCCACAGCAAGCGATCGACACCGGCTACAATGCCGGCCTTGCAGCTGTTATCGCTAACTCCGCAAATTTCCAACAACGATATTGCGGATATGCAAACCTCTGACACTGCAATAAAGACAATTCTTGACCACCTCTCAGACCCCTCCAACCACCCTATCACTGACTCTGAGCTCATTGATGACTCTAGCCACAAGCATCTACATAACTCCAGACACATGATGCGTATTATGGACAACATTCTCTGGTGTGCACCCGAGGGCAACACAGCGCCACAGCTTGTAGTGCCACGGTCGCAAAGGGGGGTGATGCTAATGTACGCCCACAACACACCATGTGCTGGACACCACGGCACCAGAGCCACGTATGACACACTGAAACAGGTGGCATATGGGCCTGGGATGCATCAAGATGCAGCAGAGTATGTTAGAGAAGGGCTAGTTCGCTGCCGGTTCCAACCAGCAAACCCGAAGCACAGAGCCCCACTACAACACAGAGGGACCACGTTCCCATGGTCAAACCTACAAATCGACCGGGTAGAACCCCTGCCCAGGTCCACAAAAGGCAAAAAGTACTTTCTCACAGTGGTGTGCCAGTTTACCAAGTGGGTGGAGTGTCAACCAGCACCCAACGACACCGCCCAGACCACGGCATACCACCTGATGAATCACATCTTTTTCCTGTCAAGATTGCCACTGAGAATCAACTCAGACAGAGGCATCCACTTCACTACTGAGGCCATGCAACAGATCTGGAAATGCCTAAGAAACGCGGCCGTGATCATGCTCCTGTGCCTCCAGACAATCAGAGGCCAGCCACCACCAGACATCATCACACCGGGTCCAGCCTCGGGCATCGTTCTGAGAGAGCAACCTGGACTGCTGATCACCAACTGCAAATGAATCATCAAAAGAAAGACGTACTCTCCTGAACTTCACATCAGCAGCGCAAGCTCCTCCAGCCCTGCACATAAACGCAAAAGGGGGGAGGAGCCCAAGCCCTCTGCCTAACCTTACACCAGCTTCAAGAACCTTCTCCTCCAACACCAGTTAGTCACCTTGTAGGCAATACTGCCAAGCCCCACACTATGTCATGCATGTGATTTGAGAAAGAAGGCCTTTAACGAACACAAGGCCGCCTCTGAAGGGATTCTCAAAACCCCAATGACTTTGAACTTTGAAACAGAGAAACCAAAGTGGATCACCAGAAGGCACCCAGCCTGGCCACAATGCGAGGCACCCTCTGGAAAAGTTCCTAGTCAGCATAGGACATAAAAGTGTCAAGATGCACAGTCCATCTTCCTAGGCAGGAGACCTAAAGGACTGACTTGCCATTGCGAGGAACATGGTTCCACCCAGGGCTGCAGAAAGCCCACAGCACACCTGCACCACACAAACGGACTTCTGGATGACAGATGACGCACCGTCAGGGCACCTGCTGCCTCGACACCTGCTGCACAAGCACAGAGACCTGAACTGGCTACTGTCTGCCTTATCTGCCGTGGAACGACCATCACTTCAGGAGACACAAACAACTGGAGCCTAACATGGCTATGGTGTGTCTGATCTTCCTGAATCTTTGATATCGCTCGTTGTTGTCCATAGGAGGGACAACAACTAGCGAAAGGGGGGATTATGTAGCGACTCAGGCGAATCAAACACACAATCGCCAGTTACATTTAACAAATATGTTTTGAAAGTTGTGCTCACTAGCATACCTTCCCCCAACACAACAGAGGGAGATTCTTCAGTCACCCAGGAAACCATCTGATAAGATCTTTTTATGGCCGGAAAGAATGTGGCCACATGAAGTCTTATACACAAAGAGTTTAAGACACAGAGCTTTTGCCTCAAATTATAGACAAACCATCTATAAATGAACATGCACCCCAGGACATTATATGTAAACACATAACTGTCTTGTAAAATGTTTATTCTGTATGGTATTTTGCATCTTTTTGTCTTTGTCTTAACAAAGTACTAGTTCAGATAACCTCATATATGTCATGTCTCCTATCAAATTAATGCTCACTTCACGACTTACACTTCCATGTATATCACTTATTCAGAAAATGCAGTGTGTGTTTGTTGCATTAATTATAGTATGAAGAACTCAGAGACCCACTGAGTCCAACTTTTAAACAAAGAGCTATAAATTCTGCTGAGGAATTTCCCGCCGGGAAATCCCAACACTCTCATTGGTTAAGTCTAACCCTGGAGGGTGGGACTATTTCCAGACCTTAAAAAGACCAGTGAAGACAGGCTCTTCCCTCTTACCCTGTTCTCTTACTCCGCTCTCTTCACTTCTTCAACTCTCTCCTGTGGGAGCCAACACCCACGGGGGGGGGGGGGGGGGGGGGGGGGGGGCTGGCACTTAAGCCATGCCACCGATGCAGGCCCTCCAAGCAGGCCTCAGCCCTTCCAAAAATCTTCTCTTCTACAATCCGATCTTCAAGAACACGAAGCATCGCTAAAGCAAACAGCCGCTTCCCTCCCAACCTCGGAAAGGACCGCCGAACACGCAGGAGCATACGCACACAAGCGAGAAGCCAAAACGAAACCAAAAAGAATGCAAGTATTCTTATTCTTACTGCTGTAAAGAGGGTGTGTTATTCTCACGTTGGGATAAATTAACTCCGTGAAGGTCGTATTTGGTGAATTGAAGGAAAGTTGTTTCTTACCCTCCCCCACTCTCTTTGTCTCTCTCTCTCTCCCTCTCGTTGTCTCTCTCTCTCTCTTTTATCTCTCTCTAACTTCAGTCTATTCATTATTCTCTTTTATGTATTCTTTCGTTAATATCTATACTTCTACTCTCTTGATGCATATTTAGTATGTACTTTCTGTGTGAATTGTAGTGTTATTTTTTAGTCTGTGTTTATTAAACCTTCAAAAGACATTTAATGAGTTGAATCTGTTATTCTGCCACATACACAAAGTCAATGAAACTTGCGATCTAAACGTTACCTAACTGCTTATGCTACTATGTTAGTAAAGTAAACTGTATGACCATTTGAAATATTGAACTTATCCTGATCAGTAAAGTTAATGTTTCTTATGCGCTCGTAAAGCAGTAATCCATTATTGAGAATTGATTTGAAAAGTCTATAACTAATTTGCAGGACAAACTTAGTAGGATAATTTCAAGCAATTTCATAAAGGGTTACTTGTATTTAATTAAACAATTTTCCCTATCGGAAAATTTTAATACGTAATGAACAACTGGCAAATCATATTCATAAATTCATGAATATTGAATATTAAATCCCTTTTGAGTTAATTATTCCCCGAGACATTAAACTCATGAGTCGTTGTTGTTACAACGTCATGCTCAAAAAACCCGTCTCCGGCGCAATAATTCCGATCTTTCATGTATTCATACTCTTGTGTAATCGACACACCATCCTAAATAAACCCGTCTCTTCCGGGATACCCTGAAATTTTGAACATTCCGATCTAATATGATTTCTGACCTGTAAGGTTGCCAGAATAATAATCATACTCGGTGTATTAATAGGCCAGAGGAGAACTGGCACCCCGACTGAGTCTGGTTTCTCCCAAGGTTTATTTTTCTCCATCATGCCCTGATGGAGTTTTGGTTCCTTGCCACTGTCGCCTTTAGCTTGGCTTGCTCAGTTGGGGACACTAAAATTATGATCAAAGTTATTCAACTAATTATAAAAATAAAATTTATGAATTAGGTTTTAATTAATTCTATAAACTATAATACAGATCTGCCAACATTGTCGCTCTATGATAAATTAAAATAAGCTGATAACATCACTGTTTTCTCCAGAACGACTGTACAGCCAAATCTAATTTTGTTGCAATATTATCCTGTTTGACACTGTGAAGCTGCTTTGACACAATCGTGATTGTAAAAGCGCTATATTAATAAAGTTGATTGACTTGATTGATTGATTGACATAGCAAAAGGAATTAATTATTGAATTTAAAATTAATTTGTGTGAATGAGCTTTGAAATCCCAAACACAATTAACTGACCAATGCAGTAGGAGCGTGGACGAGGGGCGGAGCTCTTAGGCCTCTGTTGCATCATACACAGGCTGGGGGCGGAGACACTACAGCCATGCATCTGATTGGACTGTTCCTAAAACAGAGATTTAGAAGGATTAAGAATAATTTAAAAAAAACACAAAGCATAAACATACCGATTTGTGGAGAAAAATTTGCCTAAATAAAATAAAATTATTTAATCTACACTACCGTTCAATGGTTTATCTGAAATGGCTTATACAGCATTCATTTCATTATTATATTTGGCATATAGTACAATCATCTGTAAAAAAAAAAAAGATTTAGGCTTTCTCAAACTGATAAAATGTTTGCTTACATGTTGAGAAGAACATAAAATGCTAAACAGTTTTGTGTAATGCAAATGTCGCCTTGAATTTATTCACACATGTTCGACCATCAATAAAAGATCAGTAAACTTTTGCCAATACTCTGCCTAAATTATAATTATTATTATTATTTTTTTTTAATTCTTAATTTTATATTTTAGAAAACTGAATAGAGTATACAGAAATATTTTCAGACTATTTCTGTTTTCTTTTTTCCATACTTATCCAGACATAGAAGTGACTCAAATCTAATTCCATACTTTTCCAAACTGTGTGGGAACTCTGGATAACTCTGGACTCTTATGTGTCACATGATCCTTCAGAAATCTAATATATTCTAATATGCTGTTTGCTGCTCATGAAACATTTCTTCTTATTAACAATGTTAAAAACAACTGTGCTGCTTACTATTTTTGTGAAATATTTATACACTTCTTTTTTCAGTGTTCTTTGAACAGAAATGACTATTTTTGTAAAACTATTCAATCTACTTTCCTCACAATTTAATGCAATCTTGCTAAATAAGTACATTTTTAGTGTTATTTTATTTTGGTGAACAAATTTCCTTAAATAACGTACAAAAATAAAGTCTGAAACTCTTACATTTGTGGAGTATTCCCACTCTTTTTCAATATATAATCAATGAAAGGAGGTGTTGAGCCTTGATCTCAGGAGGTCAAAAGGGAAAATGACGAGCGGTTTTATTTTATATTTATATTGTCTATGGGGTTTTTTTCAGCAATAATGCTGCCTTAGAAGGTCACATGTATGCAGTACACAGCAATGCATTAGTTATGTGTGTGTTCTAACCTCTAGCACTGATCGGTGATGTTCCTGATGCTCTGCACCGACTTCCTCCTCTGTAAGTGACGTCAGGGAGGCTTGAGTGACAGACCTGCGGCGGGCTTCACGGGCTCTCTTTGCTCTTAATGCACCGGTCAGCACTAAGGACATCTCATCCGGGTCCAGATCTTCCAGGCTCACACTGAAAAAGAGACAGAATCAACACTAAATGCACATACATTGTTATTGCATGACATGATACAATAACTCTCGGTAAGTAATTGTAGGTCAGGCTTGTTTTTGTCCTGTGGTCTGATGAGTATTATTACAGAGTAACACAAATGATAAGTTCCACAGTACATCTGTAGTAACATAAACAAACTTACACATATGTAAACACACACATATATATACATATATACAAACTTATAAGATGAAAGTTTTCAAAACTCTTTTTTTCTAATTGATTTTAAGTCAGTAACACTAACCAGACAACGACCCAAACTGCAGTGTAATGTTAGCTCCCTACTAGAGAGACCTATGTATGTCTGTGGATGTGTGTGTGTCTTTCTCTGCCTCCTCACTGAGTACATTGGCACTGGCTGGTAGTGATCTCACAATAATAGTCCACAGAGTGACACAGTAGAGGCCCTATATCAGCACAGTAGTGGATGAGTGTTTGTGTGTGTGCGAGTGTGTGTGTGTGTGTGGTTCAGGAATACCCTACATTATGGGGACAAAATTTCCTGGCAATATCTAAAATCCTTGTGAATGAAGAAAATGGCTTATAAAATCATTCACTATGGAATATGTATATTAAAAATATAAATTGTATATAAAACACAAGTAATATATTATTTATTATTAACATAAAAATGTTATTTGAAATACATTAAAGGAACTGTATGTAAGAAATATATTTCAATTAATCATAAAATGGCCCTGATATGTCACTAGACATTAAGAAATCATGTTAATTTCAAATACTTCTATCACTGACAACAGTAGTCCGGCCAGGATATTGTCATTTAAAAGTTGTTGTTGCAGCCCTCAACTGATGTTGAACTGTTGTGTTTTGGCCTGAAGCTCCACCCTCCTAGCCTGAAAAGCCAGACCCACATCAAGATGTTTGGTCTGGAAACTCACCATTGACAGGGCTCAATCCGAGGGGTGGGATAAACGGTTGTCTTTCAAACTCCCTCTGCACGCAATTGGATAGCGCTACAACTAACCAGAGCAACGTAAAGCAGAGCTTGTTGATAGATTAAACATTCCCTGTATCCGGTCGGCAAAACTCCAAACACATTCTCTTGTTAAGAATGACTTCAGTACCGTTCTTTGTTCTTTTCTCAGAGAAAAGCTTAACTCCAAGTCTTCCAGAGTCGCAGTCAAATCTGATTCGAAAGACCGCCGTTCGCCAGCTTCTGTGTGTACTAGTAACACACAAGCGCAACTCTGCCATCATTATGTTAAGCCCCGCCCACCGACTCTATACACGATGTGATTGGCCTGACCAGAGTTTGGTTTTTACAGCTCAGAAGTGTATTGAGAGTTGCTAGACGATACTCGTGGCAGATTAGATTTGCTGCCGCTAGGGTGCGTCTAGATATCTAGGCTACCAGCCTCCAGCTATCTAACAATCACAAAGTCAGTAGTGTTTCATCCGGGTTGCCAGCTCTGCTCTAGTTACCACAGCTGCAGCTACAAATATCCTGCAGCCTATCTGGCAACCTCGAGTCAGGGGGGAGGGGGAGAGGGAATACACCGCTTTACAGTAATTGGAAAGTGATTGCAGTACAAGTTTTTGCCACAATCTTACATACACTTCCCTTAAGGGTAAAAAAAAATAACTGAAGTAATGGCTACTGAAAATATCTGCTTTGCCATAAGTTATAAATGCAGGACTTGAAATTAAGCATGTTCATGTCCTTGTCCTTCGGACAAGTAAATCGTTCATTCACTTGTTAGAGTAAAAAATTTGCTTGTCCGGAAAAAAGTTAGATATTTTTTTTATTTTGCTAGTGTGTGTGTGTGTGCGTGTTGTAACTATAATTTATTCTGAAGCAATATTTTCACCAGTGTTCAATCAGCTTTGACATATTTAAATATGCATATTTGTGATTTTTTTTTAAAAATTTTATTGAATCATTTCAAATTTGTAATATTTTTAGCTTTTATAAAGGGCATTTTCCCCCTAATCTTATTAAATATAGGCTATGCTTCAGGTTTAATTTTATATTGTTACATTTGATCAATACATTAAATTAAATTAAGACACTATAAGGGATGTTAACAATCAAATTAAATAATTTACACAGAAAAATTATAACTGCATTAAATAATGTTTTGAGATTTGTAGTTTTGAATAGACACATAAGAAATGTTGGAAAGAAATGTTTAAACATGAAACTAAACCTCCAGTAGGTGGCAGCAGGTGGCCGTCTGAGTGAGTCACTGAGTCGTTCATTCAAACGATTCAATTAAACACTGAGTCGTTTAGTAACACACTTGTTGCTGTGAGACGCGTTATGGTTCTGCTGTGTGTGAACGATTTTCGCTGCTAAAATCGAACAAAAGCACTCAACATTGCATCTAAAATGTAAGTGACTTTAAGTGAATGTAAATGTAAGTGAATGTTAATTAATTGTTTATGAAACTGTCATATGACAGCAGTGTCATTTTCATTCATGATGGTATTCAGGAAATGGCTTAAAGGCTCTAGTGTTGTAATTTCTCCTCGAGAGGCTGCACGACTGTCAACAGCGCGACCTTTTTATCGTCAGTTCATCGTATATAATTATCCACCACTATCGATCGCCAATTACACTAAAATTAATGCACAATCATTCGTGCATTTTGATGATTTGCTAGTTATTTTTTGTTTTAATCAGGCTCTTGTCCGTCGGGGAAGTAAAATTCTTTTTCACTTCAAAAAATCCACTTGTCCCGGACAAGCGTTTATGTCGAGCCCTGAAATGGCATAGGAAAAAAGGTTTTTTTGTTAATAAACAGCTGTACTGCTTAAATGTTTGTGGGACATTTTTTCAGGATTCTTTGAACAGAAATGTCAAAAGAAAAGCATTTGACAATTTATGTAATATTGTAAAAGTGTTTACTGTTCTTTTCTCTTGCTAAATAAAAGTTAATTTTTAAAAAAAAGTCCAAATTAATTTTATTGCAATCCACAGCAATCATATTCATTATTTTATATTGCAATAAATAAATGAATCAATATTCTACTCTTCAAGGTTAACCATTAATTTCAGTAAACACTTATTTGAAGTGAATAATTTGGAAATAAAGGGTGTGGGGGCTTGCTGACAAAAAATAATAACTTGTAGTAGAAAATTCAAAGGTTTGGAGTCAGTAAGATTGTGTTTACTTTATTGTAATATTTTGACTCTGCAGGTGCGCATTAAAATGATAAAATATATAAATAACAGTACACTTATAATGTAACAAAATATATTTTTTCCAATAAATGCAGTTTTTATCAAAGTATTGTAAAAAATAAAAAAAAATAAATAAATAATAATAATAATAATAATAATAATTTGAGCACCAAATCAGCATATTAGAATGAATTCTGGAAGATCGTGTAACACTAAAGACTGTAGTAATGATTCTGAAAATTCAGCTTTGCCATCACAGGAATAAATGGCATTTTAAAATCTATATTACTGTGTTCTTGATAAACTAAATGCATGCCTTGGTGAATACAAGTGTCTCCTGTCAAAAACAATAAATTATATATGATATGGTGCTTCACCATGATTATAGCATTTTATTATATGTCATTACAGAAAAAGCCAAATTAGTCATAATTTCCCATTTGTTTTATTGATTCAGGCAGAGCATGGTCCATTGTAGTGTACTGAAGTGTCACAGAGGTAAATGTGTTTTCACCTGCGCGTGTCATTGGGTGGATATCCCTGTGCGACGGCTCCAGGTTCCCAGCTGTGTCTCCTCCAGGGGTCGATGTAAGTCAGGTGACGAGTGGCAGGGCAGCGTAAGGTCACGGAGATCGGTGGAGAGCCGTGAGGAGGTGAGAATGAGGAACATGAAGGATGAGGAGAAGGAGGAGGAGTGCTCGACATCTAGGAGTAATGAGTAAGAGAATGAACAAATGAGATTGTTTAAGTGTGCATTAGAAAAAATCATGCAAAATTACTGGATTGCACAGCTCTTTCCTCACACAGAAACGCATACCGTGTCCATAAGGTCAGGCAGCTCCTCAGGGCCCATACTCAGATTATAGATTCACTGCTCCCCCTACAGATCAAAATATGACATTACTATTCCTTAAGAATGTGCTTGGGGAAAATACAATTAAACTGTTAAAGGTTAGTTCACCCAAAAATGAAATTTATGTCAATAATGACTCACCCTAATGTTGTTCCACACCCGTAAGACCCGTAAGTTCATCTTCGGAACACAGTTTAAGATATTTTATATTTAGTCCGAGAGAGTATGCGTGTATGCACACTATACTGTCCATGTCCAGAAAGGGAATAAAAACATCATCAAAGTAGTCCATATGTGACATCAGTTAGTCAATTAGAATCTCTTGAAGAATCGAAAATACATTTTGGTGCAAAAATAACAAAAACTACGACTTTATTCAGCATTGTCTTCTCTTCCGCGTTTGTTTTCGGACCTCAAATAAAGATTAAAACGGTTATGAATCAGCTTATTGATTCTTTCGGATCGCGTGCTGAAATCACGTGACACTGGCGATCCGAATCATGATTCAATAAGCTGATTCATGACCGTTTGAATCTTTATTTGAGGTTTGAAAACAAATGCGGAAGAGAAGACAATGCTAAATAAAGTCGTAGTTTTTGCTATTTTTGGACCAAAATGTATTTTCGATGCTTCAAGAGATTCTAATTGACTAACTGATGTTACAGATGGACTACTTTGATGATGTTTTTATTCCCTTTCTGGACATGGACAGTATAGTGTGTATACACTTCCATACGCTCTCAGGCTAAATATAAAATATCTTAAACTGTGTTCCGAAGATGAACGGAGGTCTTACGGGTGTGGAATGACATTAGGGTGAGTCATTAATTACATAAATATCATTTTTGGGTGAACTTACCCTTTAAGCAATTTGTTTTAAAACATTTTTTTTTGTGAAAATCATTACCCTGTATAAAGACTATTTACATGAAAAACAGTGCAGTCTAGATAGATATGTTTAACAGTCATTGGAGTTTGACAAGGAATGGCACGATACAGTTTTGTGAATAAAATACGCTATGAATGGTTGAATGGTAATTTATATGGTTGCTAAGTTATGCTGATTGTTTTTTGCCAGATTGTTATCCAGTTGCTAAGGTGTGCTGGAAGGTTGCTAGGTCGGATTTTATCTGATGTGTTAGGTTTAGATGCAGCAGGGCCTCCCTCGATCCTCGGTCGGTCTGTTTACGACCCCTTTCCTGAGAGGTGGGTCCCCCTCGGCCCATTCACGTTCGATACGGGGGCCACCAAGGAACAGACTGCTGAGTTCACTCCAGTTGCACCGCATATAAAATATTTTTGACTTCTATGCATCCAGTTAATTAGATGTTACCAGTATTTATGGGATGTAGAAATACTGGTAAATGCAAACTTTTTTTGCAATGTAAATACACTTAAACTTATCTGATATCATATCATATCACACTCAAGGTTCAGTTTACAGCTACAATAAAAGTCCAGCATATGAAATAATTCATCCAGTCATAAAAGTTTTCCAGGTCATTGCACATTTAGTACAAATGTGTCGTAACCTCACAGTCTTTTAATTCCAATCTCAGTGAGTTTATGGAAAGTGAGTGATGGGGTGGGGATAGCTTTGGTTCATGTTTTCACTCCAAGAGTCTGTTTATCTCTCATTTTACCTCCCTCTTCCTTTCTTTCCTTGGTCTCTATGGTTATCACATACAGTCCCTGACAAAAGTCTTGTCGCTTGTGTACAAATTGACCTAAAGTGCCACATATATATATTTCTAATCAAGATTTTTTTTACAAGAAATGGCTCATTTTAATCCCACCAGCTTTTGTGATAATGTTTCAGTGAAAAACTAAACTTTCAAAAAGTATTCTAATATTCACAGCTTGGTAAAGCCCATTGAGTCAATTTTTGCAAAGACATAAGTGTTGTCACCTTGTCATATGAGCTTCCCCTGTGACTAATATTGGATAAATTAGGTCTCAAGTGTGTATAAAAAGAACCCCAGTACACTAGACCTTCACATCAACTGCAACTAGACCTCTGCAAACATGCCTAAGATTCACCCAGAGACTAAAGTTTTGATTATCAAGAGGCTGAAGACCAGATCCACTGCTGATGTGGCAGACACCTTCAATGTGTCTCAGCGTCAAGTACAGAGGATAAAAAAAAGATTTGAAGAGACTGGAGACGTTTTTGACCCCGCAAGACAACTGCTCGAGAGGACCGTTTGTTGGCTCGAAAATCCAAGGCCAGCCCATTTTCCACTGCAGCAGAGCTCCACGAGACCTGGTCACCTGAAGTCCCTGTGTCAACCAGAACAGTTTGTCGGATTCTGTCTCGAAATGGCCTCCATGGTCGAATCAGTGCCCAGAAGCCAGCACTAAACAAAAGACAATTGAAAAACCGTGTGGCATTTGCCAAGGCCCACAGCCTGCTAAAAGGATGGACGCTGGAAAAGTGGCAGAAGGTGGATTTTTCAGATGAATCTTCTGTTGAATTACACCACAGTCGCTGCAAATATTGCAGGAGACCTACTGGAGCCAGAATGGATCCGAGATTCACCCAGAAAACAGTGAAGTTTGGTGGCGGAAAAATCATGGTCTGGGGTTACATCCAGTATGGGGGTGTGCGAGAGATCTGCAGGGTGGAAGGCAACATCAATAGTCTAAAATACCGAGAAATCTTAGCTACCTCTTATTCCCAACCATAAAAGAGGCCAAATTCTGCAGCAGGACGGTGCTCCATCGCATACTTCCATCTCCACATCAAAGTTCCTCAAGGCGAAGAGGATCAAGATGCTCCAGGATTGGCCAGCCCAGTCACCAGACATGAACATCATTGAGCATATGTGGGGTAGGATGAAAGAGGACGCATGGAAGACGAAACCAAAGAATATTGATGAACTCTGGGAGGCATGCAAGACTGCTTTCTGAGCTATTCCTGATGACTTCATCAATAAATTGTATGAATCCTTGCCAAACCGCATGGATGCAGTCCTTCAAGCTCATGGAAGTCATACAAGATATTACATTTGGATCTCACAGCACCACAACTTAATTTGCTGACATATTTTTGTATTTGCAGTAAATTTGTTCAATTTCTGTATAGGCGACAAAACTTTTGTCTTGCCAAAATTTGACCTTTCTGTCTTGATTAAATGATAAATATTTTTTCTGTGAAAATTATTTATTTCAGTGCATTAAACATCATTTGGGAGGGTTTTAGCTTTTCATATGAGCTATTTCTAACACCAATGAATTAATTAAAAGTCAGGTTAATATCAGGTATTTCTAGAAAATAGATAAGCGACAATACTTTTGTCAGGGACTGTATTACATGACACTGTTTTGAAATAGTCTGGAGTGGTTCTTCCATCCTTTTCTTTATTCCCATTCTAAAAGGAGAGCATTGTGAAGCACACATAGGCCTATATAAAACCATTTCCTCTCAAGTATAATGGCTTCTGTCTAGTATTCCAGTTTGTAACACACATTAAAAGTGAGTCCTGCAAATCATTTGTCTATGAATGTACACGACACAAAGACATGGTCTGCCAACAAGCCAAGATAAGGTTGTCATTTCCGCATTTCCACACCTTTGTGTATGCACACACGGACAATAAAAGAAAGTAGACTGTAGAAGGCGAATGTAGAGGTCGACATTGATACAATCGAAGTTCATGATTTTGTTTCCTAGCAACAATACTGTTAATATGGCACTGTGTGTAATGCTTATCAAACGTGCATTCTTGTTCTTAAACAGTACATTTCTACTAATCACATAAAAAGGCATCGTTCAGCCAGATATTAAAATCATGTAATTTACTCACCGCGGTTTTTATAATAATGGAAAACAAAATAATGATGTAATTTATGCGTGCAGTGTAATTATTCATTAAAGTACTGAGTAATATGAATTGACTGAATGTAGTATTAGGGATTTGTTTAATTGCATGTAATTATGCATAATGTTCTGTAATTATGAATAATGTACTGTTAATACTACAGCAATGTAACATATGTTACAAGGACACTGTAAAATTATGTGTTAAAGGTGTGTTTAGTGTGTTATAGTTGTTTGTGTTTATATAAGATCTACAAAGTTACAAAGTCTCCCACAAAAAGATTTATTATATCTAAAAAAAAAAAGGCAGGTCCAGACATAGCTAAAATGCCTCAATTGGATTCTCTCTCACTGACCTACATCCCTATGTGAAAATATTTGCATAAAGGCGCCCAACTGGATACGCAAAAAAAGAAGGTGTAGCTTCTTCAGCAATCTTAGTTGCCGCCATGTTGTGGCGATGCTGCGTGTTTCTATGTGAAAGCAAAAGCACTTTATTTGGCCTTCTGGAATGAGGAATCAGTGGTTAAGATTTAATTACAAGACTGTTCCAGAAAATATGGTTTGTCATTCTTACGATCAAAACTGCAGTGGTTGATTAATGTTTCAAATCAATATCCTTAGTTCTCTGCTTATAACTTGCTCTTGTGCTGTAGAAAATACATAGCAGACTCCCCAGACTAATGTTTAGTCTTAAAAGACTGAGCTTGGTCAGTGATAACCAGACACATGTAACCCCTTCTGTTCGGACCGGGACTCGAACCTGGGTCCGCCGGCATGAGAGTCGGACGCTCTAACAAGGAGGCTAAAGGCTGCAACCTCTAGCGTCCGTCGCTAGAGCGTCTCTTGAGGTCAGAGAAGTGAGGTTTACTCGCACAGTAACTACTACTAGCTGGCCTCTGTTACACTCGCACGGGCATGCCCCATTGTGCTTTCAAACTGGCCGCGTTTGTCACATGCAGCTTGTGTTCTGTAAATACATACGAGTATCAGGTTTACGATTGATCGGCTTGGTCATCTGCATTTTCAGAATCAGCCTGTATAATTTTTGGAATCTTTGAAAGCTAAAACTCGCATTATGGTAAGGGGTGTTACATTTACAACACACATTGGTCACTGGGTCGCACTGGGTCAGCACTGACCCAACGCACTAGGTCAGCTGGCCAATCAAAGCACACAACACTTTCAGAACGAGGGGCTTTGTATAAATCAACGTGCTTGAGGAACACTGTATATTTAGAGGAGCTACAATATGTGTAGAATATGTAAAAATAATATATTTTTGAATAATAAAGTATGTTAACATATTCTATTACACCCAATGCACAAAATAATGATCTTTTACAATAGCATCATATGGTACATCAAGTGATATCGAAGAACAAACTGATATTCGAACAAAATCATACCAAAACGAAGCTAATTTTGTTTGTTTCAGGAGTTTGAAACAGCTTGACATAGTAAACTTTTTCCAGCTGGTAAACACTTTCAAACTGACATTGGTCTATGGCGATTACGTAACAGGAAGACGTTGAGGCGCCGCCTTCTTTCACATGGAACTCTTCTCTGGTTAATTTTCTGGTTAAGTCCGTCGAGGTCAAACGTCTGCAGGTAAAAGCACGAACACACTGGAAAGTCGCTTTATAGTAAAAAATGAAGTTGTATTTCTGATGAAATGAGACACTGACACTGATTTCATGTTTAATAGTGTATAGCTGCCTTCTTTTAAACAATCTGTTATGTAAAGTGCTATATAAATAAACGTGACATGACTTTACTGGAGCGCCGAATTGCAGAGCTAGTGCAAACATATCCATGTTGCTTTGATCAGATGTTTTTCTTATGCTTTCCTTAAAAAAATGCTTGCTGTTTATTTTGTAATTGAAAGAGGAAATTTTGTAATTGATAGAGGAAATGCACATACATTATATTGCCAAAAGTATTGGGAAACCCCTCCAAATCATTGAATTTAGGCGTTCCAATCACTTTCAAGGCCACAGTCAAAAAGTCATAAAGTCATAAAGTCATATGCATCTCGTTGTCATGTAAGGGCCCTGTTCTTGTTGGACAGACATTTTAATTGCATTTTGTGTCTGTTAAGAGGCACAAAGACACCCTTTATGTTTATACTCCCATAACTGCCGTTTTAGCTGAGTGGGGGCTCTGGGCATTAACTGTAATAACTCTGTGTTGCAAGCACCAATCCGTTTTTTTTTTTCTTCCTTCTTCTATAGACTGTACTCACAAAGGTATATCGTTTAAGATAAACTTAAAAATTCCCCGGAGTTGTCTTTTAAGTTTTGTTGTCCTTTAGTGTGACACTCCTAAATTATATATATATTTTTTAACTAAGAATGTACACTGTAAAAAATATATTTTTACTGTTTGTTCAAATTGCTTAATTAAAATGAACTAAAGCAACACAATTGCTATACATTTTGTTCAATCCACTTAAACACTTAAGTCAAACTAAAGTTTATTTAATCTGTTTGTGTTGCTGCCTGAATCATTTGTGTTGCATTAACCTGCACTGGGTGGGGCTTGTTGGTTCCCAGCATGCTTTGCATATGGTTAAATCAACAGAGAGTAAATGTTGTTATTTTATATGTAAAAGTGTTATTTTATGTATTTTTGAGCAAGATGAGAAAGGTATTGTGTTTAACCCCTTGATTGTGGGGTTAAACTACTAAACTTGTGTTAAACTAGTGTTTAATAGAGTTTAATATGCAATTATGCTGGAATTATTAGAACAAATTAAATTACAGTGGTGACAGTTAACGGCTTTGCGGAAGGAGCTTTTAATGCTTAGCATTTAAGATGCTAATATGTGCTATTGCTAGCTAAAAGTTTGTCAACTAGCTAGAGCAGTATTATAATAGAGTTGTGTAACATTAACATATATGAAATTGAAATGGATGAATAAATATAAGCAATTGAATGCCTAAATCATGTCAGGGAGCCATATAAAATTCACTTTAAAACTTAATTGAGAAATGTTTGTTTAACTTAATTGATTCATGAGGGGCTGATGTACACAATGTAAATCCAACACAACTTGTCAGTGTATGTTAAACAACATAATCATGGAAAATTATGAAAATGTGTCTTGATAACTGTGAATGACAGGTGAGCTACGGAATAGCAAGGTCATTAACTGACTCAAAAGGTTGAAACATCTTATGGTGTGACAGATAATGTCCCACAAGAGGACATGGTATCTTTAAAACCTTTTTAAATAGGATATTGTTTCTATCAAAATTAAATACTTTCTTCTTTGACAGATTCAAAGTTAAATAAAAAATACTTACTTACAATAACTACCACTCCAGTCATTTAGTGTGACATAATGTCCTACGATATGAAAGAACCCCATATTTGTCTTTATCTCAAAATAGATATCTCAAAGAATGGTTCAGTATTGCATTAGGGGAGATATAATCATCAATCATCTTTTTAGAATTTTATAATTTTCAGCAGTTTTGAAAGGATGACAGCAAAGTTTGTCTAGTATTTATTGAAAATGTCCAACAAGTCAAGTGGGAAAATAATGTTATTCAGAATTTCATATTAAATAAATAGCACTATATGAAAGTGTATCAATGAAGATAAATCTTTCTCATGCTATATTATTAAAAGGGTTTTTTTCTACATTTTTGCTATGTCACACCATAGGGCCACATTTATGGTATTCAGTAAAAATGCAAAACAACTATTTTCTTTTCTATTTTCTAAAAAAATGATTCTAGCTGTTTGCTCAGTTTATTTAAATAAAATAAGCTGAAACACCCCAGATCAATAGTTTTTTACATAATTGCCATTTTACTTAATTTTATTACATTAAATGAACTGGAATTTATAAAAAAATTTAATTTACCTAAACCATTTGTGTTGGGGGACTACATGGATAATTTATGTTGTGATGACTGAACTAGGCAGTTCCCAGCATGCTTTTCATAGGGATGGATTGGAGAGTTATGTTGAACTTAAGTGCTGTTTAATGTGTTTTTAGTGAAGGGAAAGACCTGTTAACGTTTGATGTTATATTTGACAGTAGTATTTGACATTTAAAAGTTGTTATGTGTTGATTTTTTTAGGTTACCATTTAGGTAGGTGAATGTTCTCAATGATCTGTAACTGTGCTAATGTCAGTGACGAGAACTGCTTTACTTGATCATTACTTGCATGTTACAATTAGCAAGTGATCAAGTGTTGTTGACTAATAGTTTTTATAGAAATAAAGAAAATAAATTCATGTGACAGTTCCCAGACTAAATATGGTCATTAATTCTACCCCTTTTTATCCTACTTTATCTAGCTGGAATGATACAATTTTGTAGTTTTAACTAAAATATTTTAAGTTCATGCAACAAGATTGCAACAAATTATTTCAAACCAATTTGATTTTGTTGGAAAAGCATAATTCAATTTTGTCGAAAAGATTTTCTTAATTTAATTACGTTCATTCAACAGTTTACTTTTTTGAGTGAAGGACAGATTTGATAAAGTTAGTGACGCCTTATATTTTCTCACACATCAGACTTCACACTACATAAAAGTGTTTTTTTATTTTATTTTAAAAATGGTGTTTTGCAAAAAGCCTTCCATAACGAAACAAAAATATATTGCAGTATATTGGAAAATATCATGTAATACATTAGGCAATATATTCACATATATGGGATTTAATATTTATATTCTCCAATATATTGCAATATATGAAAGCGGCAATCATTTGTATATTTTGCAATATATTACAGGAATATATAATATATTGTATAATATCATCAATATATTATTCCATGTATTTACAATATATTATAATATATTTTGAAGTAATATATTGGTAAATATATTTTCCTTTCATAAGGGTTTTTACTGCCTATTTGTCAACTACTTAATTACATATTCATCTAACAGTTGCTCTCAGTATGGATGATTTTTACTCTCTTTTTACCCCTAAGAAAAGAACGAAAACAAAACTTTGACGTGACTATATAGGGCCTTTACCCAATTTTCTCCTCCATTTGGCAGTTAACCACTGCATCTGGAACATTTAGTCAATTAGTTCAACCCAAAAACCAAATCAATTTATTTAAAAAAATAATCATACATTTTTATGACTGATATCTTGGCTGCTAAATTTTCACCTTGTGGCAGGTGTGGCAAAAAGTTAATTTTGGACTTGACTCAGATGTCATAACATTTAAAATTCCACAAAATCATCACAAGATTACTGATAATACCCTAATTCCTATCATGTCACCATGAAGGCAGTCAGCACTATTTTTCCTCAACACACAAGAACACCAACTGTCTTTTATACACCCTCTTACCCTTCCTTCTCAGTCTTTCACTCCTCCACCACTCCTGAAGCCAATCCACTCATCTTGATACATTTACTCGTTCTTGCGTACTTTTGCCCCTCTTTCTCCTCTCTCTAAACCAACCCTAACTTTAGAGTCTAGCCCCAAACAATGGATAGATCAAATTACCAACTGGTTCATTGCTCAACAGAGGCGTGGGAGTGGACGGTGCATTTTAATTGAACATATCTGATGTCTTTAAAGGTGACGTGTGTGATTTCTACAGCTCTAACACTGCAATGGAATGGAAAAAAATAATGACTGTTTTTAAACAGGTTTCCCCAAAGACTACCATTGGACAAAGAAAAAAAAGTTCTACCACTGGTTAAGCCAACCAGTGAAAAGCCAATTGTGCTAGTTGGAATGCTAAAAAAATACAAAAACAAAAATCTTTAAACAATTCAAAAGTTCACAAAAGACACTTGCTTTATGCATTAAAATGTATCTAATTTATCTAAATATGTTTACAATGTTACAAAATATTTCAATTAATCACAGTTTGAACAAACATAAGCAACACAACTGTTTAAGAATGAATGTTTCTTGAGCACCAAATCAGCGTATTAGAAAGATTTATGAAGGACCATGTGGCACTGAAGACTGGAGTAATGGCTGCTGAAAATTCTGCTTTGCCAAATATTTAATCAGGCAAATCACATGGTAGTGAATCAATGCATTTAGGCATGTAGAAAATGGTCAAGCCAATCTGCTGAAATTCAAACAGAGCATCAGAAAGGTGATTTAAGTGACTTTTGAAAGTGGTGGTTGGTGTCAGATGAGCTGGTCTGTTGATCTACTTGGGTTTTCATGCACAACCATCTCAAGGATTTACAGACAATGGTTTGAAATATATCCAGTGAGTGGCAGTTCTGTGGGTGAAAATGCCTTGTTGATGCCAGAGGTCAGATGACAATAGCCAGACTGGTTTGAAAAGCAACAGACACTCAAATAACCACTTGTTACAACTGAAGAATGCAGAACGCAACGCACAACACATCGGACCTTGAAGCAGATGGGCTACAGCAGCAGAAGACCCTACCGGGTGCCCCTCCTGTCAGCTAAGAACAGGAAACTGATGATACAATTCACAGTTGCTCACCAAAATTGGACAATAGAAGATTGGAAAGTTGCCTGGCATGATGAGTCTCTATTTCTGCTGTGACATTCAGATGGAAGGGTCAGAAATTGGCATAAACAACATGAAAGCATGGACCCAACCTGACTAGGTGGTGGTTTAATGGTGTGGGGGATGTTTTCTTGGCACACTTTTGGCCCTTTGTACCAAATGAGCATCGTTTAAATGCCACAGCCAACCTCAATATTGTTGCCGACCATGTCCATTCCAGTGTACCCTTCTTCTGGTGCACTACTTCCAGCAAAATAACATGATGCAATGTCACAAAACTCCTCAAAAACCATCTCAAACTGGTTTCTTGAACATGACAATGAGTTCACTATACTTAAATGACCTCCACAGTCACCAGATCTCAATCCAATAGTGCACCTTTGGGATGTGGAGGGATGGGAGATCTGAATAATGAATGTGCAGCTGACAAATCTGCACCAACTGTGTGATAATATCATGCTAATATGGACCAAAATATCTGAGGAATGTTTCTAGTTTTTTTAATCTATGCCATGAAGAATTAAGGCAGTTCTGGAGGCAAAATGTACTTAATAAAGTGGCCAATGAGTGTATGTCTGAATAGTGCAGATGCAAAAGCCGCTAAATGAACACTTAAAAATAAGATAATGATACTGAGCGAATGCTCTCTGCACATAGTATGTTCATCAAATACTTTCAATACAAATAACAGTGTGCATATGAGACGGCTTGCTTTTTTTTTTTTGCTTTTAAGTTTTTTATCATGTTTTGTCCATCGTTCCAGTAGCAATGACGTGATTTCGCAAGTAAAAAAGTGTTCCTGCAGTAAAAACTCTAACAGAAACGGAAGTGGCAGTCACTTAATCACAGCTCTGCCTACTCTGGATCAGTTTCTCCATTGTTACATTTTGAATTCTGCTTTCATCATTTGCAATGTTTCCATTTGCATCTTTAGTAATTTTGCAACTGCTGACATCTTGTTGACCAAAGAGGTGGACTTAGAGGTTTTTGCAGCAAAAAAGCACACATGGTCTTTGCTGGTTTTGTAACAATTAATTGACTAAATTGGTAATTTTGAAAATAAGGCATTTCAATAACTGACTAATAACTTTTTCCATTGCAATTAAAGTGAAATTACTGAACCTAAACATAGAAGCCTGATAAAAAAAAATATATAAATATTTTAAAAGTAGTATTGTTGTCAAATTACCCTGTAAGGTAAAAAAAAAAACGAACAGAAAAGTAAAACCCTGCATCTAGTATAACTGCATCACAAAGCTTGTTTTGTTCATTAATTCCTATGAATCACACGACATTTTGTTGTGATGGCTCAAAGGCAACAACTTTCAGTCCAAGCTTTCTTTTAAATGGCCCGTGATTCTCTTACAGTCTATGTTTTTATATTCCCTCCCTTCTTTCAGAATCCACTGATGTCATGTTCACACTGGGTCCCTCACCCAAAGAGCAAACATGCAGGACAATGGGAGAAAGGATGTGTGCAGTGAGTCAGGGTGAACTACAGGTCGCCAGCTGCGTACGGGCGTACGCATGTGTGAGAGTCGAATCAGTGGTGATCGAAGGTGCATCACTGGCACTCAGTTCATGACTCATCTGAAAGAAGTCTAGCCTGACGTGGTCATACTCAATTCTAGTCAGAATATGAGTCTAAAACTGCTCCATTGGGCTGTGATTATGAGGCGTGTTTCAACCGAACCAGGAAAGACATCAATTGGATAGACCTTTGTAGGTCTATCCAATTGATGTCTTTCCTGGTTCGGTTGAAACACGCCTCATACTCACAGCCCAATGGAGCAAACCAATCAAAGCAACGAAGTGACGCATTGTCAAATGTCAACAGACAGAGCTCAACTGCACTGTGTTGCCAAGTCCGCGTCTTTTTCCGCGGTTGTTTTCTATGTCCAAGGGTTGAAGCGACTATTATGTGATATATAGACCCATGAGTGTGAATTTTAGCTGGCAATCTTGCCAAAATAACACACATTTTACCCCCAAACACAATTTTTCCCCCGGAGAACCCCCCGAGAAGTTTAGGGCTAGTAGTTGGCAGATTTTGTTGTAAAAACTTGGCAACCCTGTCTGCACACGCGCTGGAATAAACGATCTTTGCCGGTGTTGTAAAAAAATAAAAGAATTTAATGATACACAGAGTACTTACACAACATGATCATCATCTTTGAGAGAAATTATGAAGGTGAATGCATATACAAACAAGCTCTCCGTTTAGGATTCGAGTAAATATAATCCAAGCCCCTTTGATGACGTGCATGATTACGTTACTGTTGATCATCTGTCCGTCATCGTCTAAAGCCTGCCCTGATGATTTCATTGGTCCGAACAGTTTCTGGTCGGGGATAATTACTCCTCTATGGAACAATGCCAGACTGAATTGCCCGACCTAAAAATGTTGTGGGCGGGGCTAAGTTCGGCTGGCATCCAGGCTAAAAGAAGTCACCATTAGCACCTTAATTAGCATATAAAACTGAGGCAACTGCACTTTTGATATTTCAGCAGAGCCTCTGAATTGTACTACATGACTTCTGTGATTGAATTTACACAACTGTGGTCGCCTGGTGCCATGGTCAGGAACTAGGGACTTTGGGGAGGTACGCTGTTACCCCTTTTTCACCAAGGCAGTGCTGGTGCTGGTTCAGAAGTCTAGTTTCAAATCGGTTCTTTGTCTTTCCACACCCAAAGCACCAGCTCTGAACCAGAAAAAGTGGTTCTTAAGAAGCGCCAAACCTTTGCTGGTCTAGAAGTAAGAACCACTTGCGTCAGGGGCTGGGTTAACGTGACCAACAAGATGTACACAAACTTGGGACTAAACCACAAACTTGTTGAATTCGCTGTGTTTTGATGCCAATGTAGGATCATAAAGGCACGTGCATCAATAGACTTGAATTGAATAGTACGTTCACCATTGTTGATTGAAGGCTTGTTCGACATGCATCGGCCCTGCGCAGACCAGTCGCTGTATGACATCAAAGTCATATAATTCAAATCAGTTAGAGCGAATGCTGTCAACGTGATTAATACAAACCCGATTCCAAAAAAGTTGGGACACTGTACAAATTGTGAATAAAAAAGGAATGCAATAATTTACAAATCACATTAATTGATATTATTCACAATATAATATCAAATAACATATCAAATGTTAAAAGTTAGACATTTTGAAATGTCCTGCCAAATATTGGCTAATTTTGGATTTCATGAGAGCTACCAAAAAAGCATTCCAAAAAAGTTGGGACAGGTAGCATTAAGAGGCCAGCAGCTCATCAATCCTTAGGGCCTTGTATATTGTTATTAGTAGTAGAATTACTATTATTATTATTATCTTATTATTATATTTATAGTATTATAGTCTTTTTTATTTCTTTTTATTTTTTTTTACAAAAAACACCAACAATATCTTGAGCGACCAGTCAAGCGACCAGTCCAAAGTTCAGTTTAATGATAAATATGCATTCATATACATGGTTATCAACAGTTTTAGTTCTAATTACTAAAGTTCTATAGGGCTGCACGATTTGGGGAAAATATATTATTGCGATTATTCTGGTTAAAAATGCGATTGCGAATTAAAATGCGATTATTGCTTTTATTTTTTTACACAAATGAAAAGTGTGTGTATATAACATTTTTTGTTTATATATTAATATGACTATAATAAATATTATTTTGATTATTTTTACTGCTAAACATTACAGTTTTTCTCAATTGCTAAAACACTATTTCTGAAACCTTGCTCCGTTTTCTGAAACCATTAAACAAAACCTCCTCTTCAAGCACTATTCACAAAACCTCTGACTTCTCTTGCAAAATATAACTTTCGCCTCAAAACAGTTTTACCTGTGTTCAAAATCAAACACTGCTCTCAAATCATAAACAAAGTGATCAAAATGATAAACACTATCAAGCAATCAGTAAACAATACAGCAAAAAATAGAAAACACATTGTTCAAAGCATAGTTCTCAGGCAGAAGTAAATTTTTAATCTCAAAACAAATTTCATATTTTTCTTGTCATTGTCTTGTGATCATAGTAGCTCAAAATTGGTCAGAAATTATTACTACTCTGCTTTGCTTTGCAATTTTTTGTTCTTACTCTTGGTTGTAGCCCTATTTTTACCAACTCATTCTCATGAAATGCATATACATCACAAATTGTATTTATTGTGCGATTTATACGGCACAATAGTTTTTATGTGCATATGATTTGCATTGTCACCTTATTGGGTAGGTTGAGTTGTTTGGAGTACGTGCACACGTATCAGATGCACATGAAAACTGTGTAACATATGCACATAAAAACTAATTTTGGCATATAAATCGCAAGATAAATACAATTTGTGCTATAGATATGCATTTTCATTAGTCTGATTTTTACAGTACTGTACTCTGCATCTCACAAACTTTTCCTTTGTTTCTGTGATATTGTAATACTTATTCTTTGTTGATATGAACCCGCAACCAGTCAAAACCTATTGAGCAGTCAGTACTGTCAACAATTGGAAAGCAACATGTTCAGGGCAATACGATTTGTTAATTGTAACAGCCTACAATGCACTGTTCTTATATTGGTTGTGTCTCATCATTTGAAACAGGTTAAATCAGTTTTGAGTGGTTGTGTTCAATCATTGACATTGTGTTCTCCATTTGTATTTGATTGTTGCCACTTGTGTTAACCCGTATGGATGGCATGTGCATTAGAGAGCAGTATGTCTTGACAATGAGAATGTGTTTAGAGTTTTGCTGAAAAGTCTAAGTAAGATCTGCAAATTGTGTTTTATGATGTGAAATGGTTTAAGGTATTGAAAACAGACTGCACAATTAGCTAACTGAGTTCAGGCAACTGAGAAATTTGTTCAGCCGATGGGTTTTAGTGTTTTAGCAATTGAGAAAAACTGTAATATATATATATATATATATATATATATATATATATATATATATATATATATATATATATATATATATATATATATATATATATATATTACTATTACAATAACATTTTCCTAATTAAAAATTAAAAATAGAGTATGTCAGAATAAATATAACAATATAATAATACTAATACTAATTATTGTGTGCGTGTGTGTGTGTGTGATATCAATTTCAATGTCTATGTCTTTAATATGAAATATAAACCTCTTGTACATCCACTGTGGGGGGAAAAACTCCTGTACATTGGAGAAACACATGGATTGTCCTACACATTTATAATTAAAAGTTTAAGTTTTTAAACTTAAATATTAGATAAAATATATAATATATATATTATATATAATAGTAGATTAAATATTATTTTTCTTCTTATTTTTTACCCAAAAGTTTAAATCATACTGAAGGCCAGAGGGCATCCTCGAGCGGAAACACCACATTTGCCTCAGAGAAGAAATATATTGACGTTCGTTTTCAGGAAATCCTAAGGGTGTTCGATTCCAGGTTTTTTGGAGTCTACTCTGATTCCCGACTCCCACTGTGGGAGTCTATGGATTCGACTCCTTGACTCCATTTACTTTACATCAAAACAGGGTTAGAAATCAGAGTTGAAAATTGAGTTGTTACACACTTAAATTATTTCGCCCGACACAAAGTCTTAAAATCCTCTCATTAAAACCACACACTTTTAGTGTGGCCATCCAAATTAGTCCAATTTAGTGATGACTTGAGTGGTGATCAACGTTTCTGTTGCAAATACATAATTTTACATAGGAAAAGTCATGAAAAAAACTGTTGTCGAGTGATATGGCGCTAAACGCATGATCATCATCACTTCACATTTTGCATTTTTTTGAGAATTAGGAATATCTGAATTTAAAAGAGTGCCCTACCCACATACATTGGAGTAAATTGATTAAAATGGTCTCATTTTACAGAAAACACTATACATTTTAACACAGTGGTGGAATATTGCATATATTCTATTGTATCTATTCACAATTTTATGATAAACATATATAAAAAAATCTATATTTTGATTTATTTTGAATTAATTTGTTATTTAAAAATCTATATATTTTTTTTATCAGTTTGGTCTACAACCTTTCTGGAAGTTTCTGTTGATTCTATAAATTGGCACTAAACAGGGGGAAAAATAATTTTCTTGATATCTCCTTCCAAAAAAAAAGTTATTGAGATTTATCTGTCCAAAGTGTCTAATAACTCCTACTCATCTGCATTGACATAAACTGGCCACTAGGAAATCGAAAAGAAGGCTCTGCCTCTTCAAATTTGTAAAGGGAGATCTCGGGCTCTGATTGGTCTAGAAGCATGATCGACATGTCTATAAAGAGCTGAGATTCTTAGCTTTTTGTCATATGATGCAAATTGTGATGACATCATCAAAAATGACATCATCAGTTTTATCAGACTGAATCGAAGAAACTAACCATATTTGCACAAAGAAGGTGGAGCCTCATAACCATGGACTAATGGTAGTTGGAAAGTAAAAAGCCCAACTTTTTCAGACCTCCCAAAATGAACTCCAACTGAACTTCATATGAGCTGCCTGTTTTTGTTCTAAATGGCACTTACTTCCATCTCTCTGAGGATGTCTACCCCCCTCGCCACCTTGTGTGCTGTCAGTCACGATGTGACTATAAACATGCCCTCCACCCCCTTCCCTTTGTCACCCCTCACTCTATTAAGCTCTTCTTCCTTTTCTTATTCGCTGCCAAGAAGGCCACATGTAGTCTCAGAGGGGGTTCAGAGTAATACAGAACTCTGAATAGCTCTTACTAATGACTAGATCTCTGCTTGCCAAGGTTAAGGGGTGTCCTGTTACGGCAGACTTTGAACTATTCAAGATCAACCAATAAAAAAAAACTTCAAGCTCTCAAATATACAACATATTGAAACAATCTCATGAATCATTGTAAAGGCAGCAGTTCACAAAATGTTAAAAGGTCAAAAGATCAAAAGCACTGACACTTATCAAAGGAAACCTGACTTCAAAAGATTCATCATCAGAAATCAATCCACAATCATATCAACTGTTCCTGAGGATCTCAGTGTTAACATAGTCATTATGTCAAGACAGTGTCTTAAGATCTAGTATGACCCACAAGCAGTTAGTCAAAGGAGCAGTCATTCTCACTTTTCGTATCAAATTAGAAAAAAATAACTTGATGACTAACTACTTGTAAGACTAGTCTTAG
This sequence comes from Pseudorasbora parva, assembly GCF_024679245.1. Lineage (NCBI taxonomy): Eukaryota > Metazoa > Chordata > Actinopteri > Cypriniformes > Gobionidae > Pseudorasbora > Pseudorasbora parva. Next base: position 31,418,155 of record NC_090190.1, on the reverse strand, counting down.
TGGTTTATGCAACCAGCCCCAGATCTTAAAGTTAACAAAATAAAATGGAACTGTGTGACTTCCAAGAAAGCATTCCGGTCATATTTGCAGCATGAAAGAATGAGAGATTCCGTGTTTACGATTCACTGACTTCTACAGTACTAGCCCACATAATGACGCTGTTAACAACAACTGCGCTAACACACTTGAGACTCAGGCCACACACATTCATTGGGTTTGCTGACCTCTGCTCAACATTTTCCCATTTTCTTATTGCCTTAAATGTCATTTCAATGACATAACTGTCTGTCTCCTTATACTAGATGACATTGATTTACTTAACTGGAAAAAAAACAACTAAACAACAACACACAAAACAAATAATACATAAACAAATACAATAATAAATAAAATTAAATGAATAAAATTACTTTTTGACTGATTTTTTTGTATGTTTGTAGGCTATATACAGTGTTGGGAAGGTTACATTGGAAATATAGGTTACAGATTAGAAGTTACCCTATTTAAAATGTAATAAGTAAGTGTAACTATTTCAAATACTTTATTAATGTAACTGATTACACAGCCTTTTAATGGCAGATATTGTGCACATCAAAAACAGGCAACAAATTAATATTATTCAACATATCCTAGCTTTTTACAGAAAATATTCAGATGCAACCCTCTTTGTAATCATTAACATTTTCATAAGTAACTAATTGAATTACAATTTTTTTTCTCAGTAACTGATTACAGATAGCCTACATTTATTTTAAAATAAATTATGTAATCTTCTAGTTACATGTAACTAGTTACTGCTTAACATTAATTGTGCAGTGCTTTTATTAAACTGTTAATTAAACTGCTTTATCATTAATTTAAGAGCCTATAAACAGTCTTTAGTTCTAGTGACCCCTGTTTGTCTCGTTTAGGCTACGTTACACTTTTATCTGTCACTCCAAAGCAAAAAGATCCTGATCCTGCTTAGTTCACGATCTTTTCTGTCAATTTCACCCCTAACCTCTGCTTCAATCTTCTTTGCTCATTCTCTCTCCATGAAGTCATGTTTTTAAACAGAACTCCATAGGCAAGAAAACCAGCAGGTCTTCACAAAGGTCTCAGGTAGCGCAGGGGCCCCTGGAGATTACAGATATAGGGCCAGACACAAAGAGCTTTCTTTCGCACACTCAATTACACATTCTCAACATCCAAATAGAATTTCCTTCTCCTAATCCTTTTTTGTTTTTTTTACTCTTAACGGCTGTCATTTTTTACAAAAAAGAATAGCCTACAGAACGGGTTACGAGCACAATTATGTATTTAACAAAGTACACGATTATTAAACATTTAAGTTCTCTGAACTGATAAAAAAGTAACCTATGCGGTAAGTGTACTAGCTATAGATATATGAGTCTGCTTATTGATCTTGGATGGTCGATGACAGTAGCCTATGTAACACTGTATTCTCCTGTTATTATTTTCCTTTCTTTCTTTTTTCTCTTTCATTGTGTGTTTTTTAACTGTAGCAGACAGTCAATGCGTGGTCCCACTTAATAAAAACTTTTAGTAACTTTTATTAACTTACCTTTCCGCGGTGATGCTGTTTATTTTATATCCTAACGTCTTTTTCAATTTCTCCCAGAAAGACGCTCCTCGATGTTTACTTCCTCTTCAAAACCCTTTAAAATCCTCGTGATGTGTTCATTTCATATAGGCGGCATAGTCCAAATAGTTTCCGAGACGTTACCAATCATGACATTCCCGGACAAACTCCGGTAAAGTACATCATCATGCACTCGTTCGCCGGGAATTACTGTGCTCGCTCTCGCGGCCTCTGACCAGCGCCTTCGGCACGCCCACATCCGTGACGACTTCACATGTCCAGGTGTGCTGCAGGGACTGTATTTATTTATGGCCAGCCACACACTCCACGTGTGTGTGTGTGTGTGTGTGTGTGTGTGTGTGTGTGTCTGTTTGTCTAAAGGTTTAGCAATACATGTCAAGGCCAAATGTCCTCACTTAAGGCCTATATATATGTGTTTATATATATATATATATATATATATATATATATATATATATATATATATATATATATATATATATATATATATATATATATATATATATATATATGTATGTATGTATGTATGTATGTATGTATGTATGTATGTATGTATGTATGTATGTATGTATATTTTTATATAATTACTATTATAATATATTATTTATAAGAAAACTGTGGTTCGGTGTTGTATAGAAAAACCAAGAGATAAACTTTCCTAATTTTTTAAGGCTTGAATTGAGGAACCGATTAAGCTGATAAAATTAAGGAAAATAAGATTACTTTTCTATTTTAAGGGAATTAGCTCAATTGTGCAGTTGTTATTTCCCAGCATGCTTTGCTTAATTTAGATTAATATTGAAATGAAGTGTTGTTTAATGTGTTTTTGAGTGAAGGGAAACATCTGTTAATGTTCATTTATGTTTGACATTTGAAAGAATTTCTGTTTTGTCATTTTATCATCGTGCAGAAGATTAGAGCTTATGGTTAGGTTGTGATGTGAATAGCTGCAAGGAGTATTATTATTATCATTATTATTATGAAGAATGTTGCTTTGTTCTATGAGCAATAACTTTGCTAATGCTAGTGCAATAACATTGTTTCTACTTGTGCCAGCATCAAACAGACTATTCATTGAATATAACTGGTAGTCAAATATAAACAGGTCATTTCCATTTACTCTAATTTATGTTTTTTTTTTTCAAAGTCAACTTATATTAAAAAAGCACATTCCACTAATATTTAATTCATCATAAAAACTACTGAAATATTATGTGTAATATTGTTACCATGTTTTTTTTAAAGTAGATACTGTGTAATATTTTACGTAATAAAATTGTTATTAAATTACAAAATTAATGTAACTGTTGTATTACTGAGGTAAAATGTGTAATTTACAGTTTTTCTCAGTCGCTTTGGTACATTTCTCAGATCAGAATTGAAATTCTCAAAACTACCTGTTCAATTCTCACATCATTGTGTCACTTGTGCACATCAAAAAAGCAGTTTCTCATTTCTTTGAACAAGTTGCCAATGCTTTGGTACATCCATGCAAATGATTATATACAATTCTCTGTTGTTTCCTACATTATCAGTTGCTCATGTTGATCAAAATGTATTATATTGGGTCTCTGTTGAATAGTCTCACACAACATTTAGGCACGAGCTCATAGCATAAGTCTTTACATCCAAAATGGTTGAACAAGTTATCCTAATATGTCAAGCCTATTTCTATACTTTCTATATTTCCATTAGAGTTTTTTCTACAGACTGTCCTGAATTGGTAAATTGCTCCCAGGTGAATCTTGACTTTCTCTAACATAGGTGCTTCTCATGAATCAGCATCAACAAGCAGGTATATATTTCTACAGCACCACTTTTTCCTATGTTCACAATTCTTCTTTAGGTTTTTGTGTGTGTGTGTGTGTGTGTGTGTGTGTGTGTGTGTGCTATTCAGTGCTGTCTTTTCATTTCTGTATCTCAATGACATGTTCTGTCAATAAAATACAGTACAAACAGTAAGAGTGTAAAATTGAATCTTTTCTATTCTCTTGCAATTACACTCACACATACACTAAGATGTAACTTATAATTGACAATAATTGTCATCAAAACTTTAGCCATATTTCCATTGACAACATGACTAAACAATTTGACTGTCTTATCCGTACACAATGACACAATGTTCATTGACACAGAGATTTACTTTTGAGAGATGAACTAAGGATTTTGAGAAAGACAGTGGCTTTCGCAGGTTATCCATGGTGTTTTGCTATTTGTACAAATTGTTTTGAGAAACATTTGCGAAACAATGCTCTTACAGTTTTGCAAATTGTGAGTTTGATGAGAAATGTACCAAAGCGACTGAGAAAAACTATAATTAGTTACTAATCAGTAATCCAAACACATTTACAGGGTAACTTACTGTATAACAGTAAGCGATTACATTTCCAAAGTAAACTTCCTACACTTAATGTATGTGAGATTCAACACATTCTTTCTGGTGTGTGACTGGAATTTCTTTGAATTGTCATGAATTTAATTCTACTTTCTGTCATTCCAATTCAAATTCAACTTCCTGTGGGGCGGAGTCAATTCAATTCAAATTCCACTGAATGGAGGCCAGTTCTGAAATTCTGAATTTTGCATAAGCCTGATAATTTTGTGATTGTTTTGTCAATGTATTAATAGATTTTCCAGCACTGAAAATTGCACTTTTGAAATTCCCTTATATCCTGTGGCTTTCTAAGATGGTGAAACAACATTGATCAGACATACAATTCTAGGACAAACTGCTTTTAATTTTACACAAAGCAGTATCAAAACAAACCAGGACATACATTAAAACTAACAAATTGTATAGGAAAAAACGCATGCACCGAATTACATTTTTATAGCTAAGACAGTATCAAATAATAAAACTAAACACACACCAAATCATAATACATTTGCAAATACACAAGCAAATGAGACACAAAAATACTGCATTAAAACATTTGATACATAGAGGGAAAAAACTCACTAATTTGACATGCTCCATTTATAAACATAAATAAACAAAAATCAAAATAAATGTTACTGATAAAAACAGTGGTCTGTTGACATATTTGATACATTAAACTGTGATGTTACACACTATCACAGGAATTACAACCCTCAGGTAAATGTTACATAACAGAAGACACGGTAACATTCTTGCAAGTCAGGTATATCATGACAGCAATATATAATATTTCATTGTGCGATATTCACATTACAAGTTCTATAGGCAAGAGTGTAAGAGGATAAAATGTTGTAGCTAATGCTTGGATAATGGAAGACTTTTCAAACTGAATAGTGATTTTAAACCTATACACGGAAGACCAGTGTCCTTTGAAAAAGACTATATATATATATATATATATATATATACACATGCACACAAACACTATATTGCCAAAAGTATTGGGACACCCCAAATCATTGAAGTCAGGTGTGTGGCCATGGTGTATAAAATCAAGCACATAGGCAGGCGTTTGTGAAAGAATGGGTCGCTCTCAGGAGCTCAGTGAATTCAGCCGTGGTATCGTGATAGGTTGCCAGCAGTGCAATAAGCCTATTCGTGAAATTTCCTAAATACCAAACATTCTATGGTCAACTTTTAATGGTATTATAACGAATTGGAAACAACTGCTCAGCCGCAAAGTGGTAGGCCATGTAAAATCAGAGAGGGGTCAGCGCATGCTGAGGTGCACATTGCGCAGAAGTCGAACTTTCTTACAGACCTCCGAACTTTGTGTGGACTTCAGATTAGTTCAAGAACAGTGCGTAGAGATCTTCATGGAATGGGTTTCCATGGCCGAGCAGCTGCATCCAAGCCTTACATCACCAAGAGCAATACAAAGCGTGGGATGCAGTGGTGTAAAGCACGCTGCCACTGGACTCTAGAGCAGTTAAGTAATGTGCTTTGAAGTGACGAATCACGCTTCTCTGTCTGGCAATCCAATGGACGAGTCTGTGTTTGGCGGTTGCCAGGAGACCGATACTTGCCTGACTGAATTGTGCCAAGTGTAAAGTGTGGGGTTGTTTTTCAGGGGTTGGACTTGGCCCCTTTATTTCAGTGAAAGGAACTCTTGATGCTTCAGCATACATTTTGGCATTTTATGCTCACAATATTGTGGGAACCATTTTGGGATGGCCCCTTCCTGATCCAACATGACTGCACCAGTGCATAATGCACAGTCTATAAAGACATGGATGAGCGAGTTTGGTGTGGAGGAACTTGACTGGCCTGCACAGAGTCCTGACCTCAACCCGACAGAACACCTTTGGAATGAATTAGAGCGGAGACTGCGAGCCAGGCCTTCTCATCCAAAATCAGTGTCTCTGACCTCACAAATGCACTTCTAGAAGAATGGTAAAAAATTCCCATAAACACACTCCTAAACCTTTTGGAGAGCCTTCCCAGAAGAGTTGAAGCTGAGCCACAAAGGTTGGGCCAACTCCAAATTAAACACTATGGAATGGGAGACGTCCCAAAACTTTTGGCAATATAGTGTGTATATATATATATATTAAAAATTAAATTGATAGTTTCTTGAGACTGACAGTAAAGGCAACAATTAGTGTCTAGAATAATTCAAGCAGCGTTTCATAAAGCTCAACACTGCATGACGCCATTCAAGTACATTTAAAGTGGCTCTTCACATGAAATCTCTGTGGATCACACTCAATGTGTAAAAGTTGTTAACTGCTTTCCATGTCAAGCACAATTTATAACAGCTGTATATATATCTGTTCATGTCATAAATGAATACCATCATTGACTGTACTGAAGATGCCTACTAGATATCAAAGTCGTCAGACACGCCAGAACTCACGCAATATGTCAACCACAATTCAGTCATGTGGAGAAAAAAGGCAGCTGGTTGAATCTCAACAATATCATGGTATCAATATGGGGAATACATAGGTAGTTTGGTCCCTGGTAGTCTAATTCAGGACAGGAGAACATGTATTGGTCAAGAATAGATTATGTTTTTGAGAAGATATGTAAGTTAAGGCACTCAGCCCAAAAGTCCCCTCTTATAATTTGGTTTGCTTGTAAGTACATTAAACTATGACCCATGTTTACACCTGGTTTTAAGATCTGTCTTGTTGATTCAATCACTTGTGGTCAGTGCTAAATAGGATGCAAAAGGTTTCATGATCGGTTCTCTCACTCAAACCACATTGAGAGGTAGTCAGAAACACACGTGACCATGTTGCATTTGTAGTGTAAACGTTAAAAGGGTCATCTATTTGCCTGTCTACCATCCATTGTGCTTAAAAAAGGGTTTAAAATTCAAAAGTAAAAAAATGAAAAAGAAAGTTACTTGAAGAAAAACAAGAAAGAAAGTAACTTGTATCAATATGAAATGACAAAAAAAATGTGTGAATCACCAAAGTTAATTTAATAAATTGCCCCACTGAAATTTAATCATTTTTTATACAAAACCAATTCTGGTTAGCTTAAAGTCTAAGTAATCTGCATCAAGTATTGTGCTTTCTTTTCAGTAACACACTGACATATAAGTGATGTACATAGTCATAAAATCAGAGACCTTTTTATTTTGAACAACTGTTGTTGCTAAATGGATTTTAATACCAGGTATAAACAATGGTTTTATCAGGCAAATCTGCTTATTGAATATTTATTTTAAAATGCAATTATCTATCTATCAATATACATTTATAGACACACACAGACACACACACACACACACACACACACACACACACACACACACACACACACACACACACACACACACAGACACACAGACACAGACACACACACAGACACACACACACACACACACACACACACACACACACACACACACGTTGGTCTATGTGGTTTACAGGGACTCTCCATAGGCGTAATGGTTTTTATACTGTACAAACCGTATTTTCTATCCCCTTATACTGCCCCTTCCCCTAAACCTACCCATCACAGGAAACATTCTGCATTTTTACTTTTTCAAAAAAACATCATTTAGTATGTTTTTAAGGCCATTTGAATTATGAGGACATTTGATATGTCCTCATAAACCACATTTATAGTGTAATACCAGTGTAATACCCATGTAGTTATACAAATTTGTGTCCTCACAAACCACATAAACAGGCTCTCACACACACACACACACACACACACACACACACACACACACACACACACACACACACACACACACACACACACACACACACACACACACACACACACACACACACACACACACACACACACACACACACACACACACACACACACACACACACACACACAAAAGGTTGGGATTGGCAAGATTTTTTTGATGTCTCTAAAGGTTAGACAGTTAGGAAATATTTAAATTTAATATAATACGTTTCTTTTTTAATATGCTTTGTATAATAAATATAATTTATTCCTATGATGGCAAAGCTGAATTTTCTGCAGTCATTACTTCAGTCTTCATTGTCACAATGATCCTTAAGATAAAATTCTAAAATTATGATTTTCTATATTAATGTTGAAAACATTTGCGTTGCTTAATATTTTTGAGGAAACAGTGACACATTTTTCAGGATTCTATGATAACTAGAAAGTTCAAAAGAACAGCTTTTATTTGAAATAGATTTTTTTACCAATATAAAACTCACTTTTGATCAATTGAATGCATCCTTGCTAAATAAAACTATTAATAAAAAGAAGAACACAAAACTTTTGAACGGTAGTATATATAGCTTAACTACATAAATGGCCCCTATAGTAACTTTGCAATCCCACTGAAATAAACCTGAAAAAAAAAGTTCTCCTTCAAGACACCTGACCCTCCTGTAAACAGCACTTCAGGTAAAAGAATCACACTCAGTCTGTCAGAGGTAGAACTCTATGAACATGCTTGCATATTAGTATAGAAAACCACAATGATCTCACTGGCCACATCCTTCTTTCAGATGACGTCAACCACTGTAACTGGATATATAGCGGGTGTTTGGGCAATCGCATGCACTGAGGTTCGATGCCTTTGGATGAGAGAAGAGATTGCGGCCTCTGTCTCTCCCTCTTGGCACTACAAGGTACTGCAGGTTGAGCGCTGCCACGTCCATACAAGGGAGATGCTTGTGGTTTTTGACTCCCTCTATCTGGGAGATTTATGAATTGCTACTAAGACGTCTGCGTAAGAGAGAGGCAGGTTTTGTGCCTGTATCCTCCTGATCGCTCTCACAGTCTCTCTGATTGGAAAACAGCAGGAAAATGAAGCACTGCATTATTTACAAGAATTAATCACATATCCTCTGTATTTCTTATTAAGATTTTTGCGCAAAAAAAAGCCATTTAAATTTGTATTTATGCTGTACATCATGGTAGTGTTTATCGTTATGTCTTTAAAGGGTTAGTTCGTCCAAAAATGAAAATTCCGTCATTGGTTATTCGCTCTCATATTCTTTCAAACCTGTAAGACCTTCGTTCTTTTTCGGAACACAAGTTAAGATATTTCTGATGAAATCCGAGAGCTCTCTTACCCCTCTATAGACAGCAATTTAATGAAGACTTTCAAGGTCCAGGAAGGTAGTAAAGTCATCGTTAAAATAGTCCATGTGACTCCAGTGGTTCAACCTTTTTTTATGAAGCGACGAGAATACTTTTTGTGTGCAAAAAACAAACAAAAATAAAGATTTTATTCAACTATTTCTTCACGTCTGTATAAGTCTTCAACGCTGTTGGCGTAAATGCAGTCCAGTGTTTTAGAGTTACGCCAGAGGTATGCCACAACACCGGCTTACCATTGGCCGATTGTTCACGTAAGCACCACAACGCATGCGTGGGACGCTGATGCAGGAGCTGACCAACGTAAACTGCGTAGGAGACTGACACAGATGAGAAGAAAATAAAAAATCTTTATTTTTGTTTGTTTTTTGTGCACAAAAAGTATTTTTGACGCCTCATAAAAAAAAGGTTGAACCACTGGAGTCACATGGACTATTTTAACCATTTTTTTTTACTACCTTTCTGAACCTTGAAAGCGTTCATTATATAGCTGTCTATAGAGGGGTCAGAGAGCTCTCAGATTTCATCAGAAATATCTTCATTTTTGTTCTGAAGATAAACGAAGGTCTTAAGGGTTTGGAACAACCTGAGGGTGAGTAATAAACTAATGATTCAGATTTTAAATATTTAATAAATACATTTAATTTATTTATTTATTATTATTATTTTGTCCAGCAAAGATGATTTTTGTTTATTATGCTAATGAAAATATAAATGACAGTCATTATTGAGAAAATGTTAACAATTTAAAATCAAAATTAAAACATTAGGGGTGTAACGATACATTCATGTCACGATTCGATACATATCACGATACTGAACTCACAATATAATACTATTGCAATACGCAGTACTCCAAGACATAGGAAGGACAAGGAAAAGGTTAACGAAAATGTACTGTTGATTAAAAGGCTAAATTTGGTATTACAATGAGGGTGAAACTTAATAGGTTTGGATTTGGTGTTGGTAACCAAATGCACAGGACAATTGTGATACCATATAAAATATATAATAAAAATATTCATGATTCTGAAGATGAAAATTTTATTTATATACAGAATTATATACAGAATTATTTTAGACGAATATGCTTGCACTCTGTCACTGAGATATATTTAAAATAATGTAGACCACTTTTTACTGGTAAAATAAGACATTTGGCATTATCAGGACCAACAAATATTCCTCCATTGCATTATTATACATTATATTCAACATTATATATAGTAGTTTAATGTAGCACGGATACTAAAACTCTCTGAACTTAATTTTTTCTCACACAGTAATTTTTACTTTGGCTGAACTATCCACAATACAGATTGTCACTATCCACAATACACATTGTTTCATTTTTGTATTGCGATATATTGTGGCGATATATTGTTACACCCCTAGAAAACATCTGTCCATATTACAGCGATGAGCTGAAGAATGAAACCATTGCGCAGAATTTTTCTCATTCGCTTTGGCTCAATTCTCAAGTCTCTCAAAACAATAGGTTCAGATCTGTGAACAGTTAGGAATGTGTGGTGGTGTTAGTAGAGGACACAATAGACTGTTAAAAATGACCAAGCAACTGTGAATTTTCAGATTACATGTTTACACATCTGACTTTATATCTCGCAATTCTGACTATTTACATCACACAATTCTGACTTTATGACTTGCAATTGCGAGTTTTTATCACAATTCTGAGAAAAGTCAGAATTGCGAGTTATAAAGTCAGAATTGGGAGTTATAAAGTCAGAACTGTGAGATATAAACTCGCAAATGGGAGAAAAAAATAATTCTGGCTTGATCCTACTCAATTCTGACTTTATAGCTCGCAAAAGAAAAAAGGCTAAATTGTAAGATGTAAACACAATTGTGAGATAAAAAGTTGCACATATCTTTTAAAGGGTTTTATTCTGTGGTGGAAACAAACCTCTATAGTATTTAGCTACTATGTAGTAACATTTCAATAAATAATTTGATTAAATGAACATTGTGTACGTACATGTTTTTACATTGTACTTATATTTTAAAAATACCTTCTGTAATTACAATCTATAATTAATAAAATCTATAAATACACTGGTGAACCTGTCATACCACAAAACCTGTCCCTAACCATACTCCTATCCCACCTCAATAGCAATACAATATGCACATAGTAAATACACTGTACTTGTTTTTTATGATGTAAGTACATCAAATAGTGTGACCAAATGTCTGATTTCTTTTTATGTACAACAGTATTGCCTTTTTTTTCTAGTATGTTTTTTAACCTACTGTTGAAATCTGTATCTAAAAAGCTAAATGTAGAGCGTTTAGTTAAAAAACAGACAGCCGCCGCTAAAAAGTGTGACATTTGCACTTACAGTTTAGAGAATGTTAAGACTGTTTTGAAAAAATGTGCTAAAGCGTTTGAGAACATTTTTATTACTCTGAAGCTGCTTTGAAACAATTTCTATTGCAAAAATAAATATTAAATAATAAAAATAAAGATGACTTGACATGATATTTGGTGGCTTGCTCCACAACTCAAATACAAAAACAGGTTTTATTTTATTTACCTGCTTAATTATTTGACTACAATTAATATTAAATAAATTAAAGTATTTTTGGAGGGAATATAAAAATGTTTTTACTTACCAGTTCTTGTTGCTCTGGACCCCGGGCCTTACA